>NW_007249964.1:256341-461020 GCF_000164805.1 Carlito syrichta | reverse complement strand
GCCTCGACCTGTTGGGCTCTGGCAATCCTTCCGCCTCAGCCTTCCAAGTAGCTGGAACTACAGGCGCGCGCTACCACACCCGGCTAATTTTTTGTAGAGATGAGGTCTCGCCAAGTTGCCCAGTCGAGTCTTGAACCTGCGGGCTCAGGCAATCCACTCACCTCAGCCTCCCAAGGCGCGGGATTAATATTTCTAATAAGGTTACAAAATCAAAACAGAGTACTCTCCCAGTGCAAACATTTGTATGACTTTCCTCCCCTGCACCCCCACCCAAATTAGCAATTTGGAAGAAGTGGTTACATTTTTGCAATTAGCAAACACTTTTATGCAATAATGAAGGAGAAACAAACACTGCTCTGAATGTACACTCAACACTCTACTTAATTGGCTATGGCATCTTGAAATATACTGCCTCAAAAATATTGCCAGTCCTCTGAACATCTCCCAAGTAGTTCTTTTTTTCATCTTATATTTAAGCCCATGAATGCTACAGGTTAGCATTTTTCTAGGGCAGCAGTCAGAAAACCAGTCTTTCAGCTCATTTTCTTTTCTTTTTCTTGCTAAATATTTATTCTGGTTTAGAATTGGAGTGTCTTAGACATCATGTAAAAAAATGACAGTAGCTTTTTCTTGATGCCTTCTACTCTGTTATAGAGAGCAAGTAAAGGGCATTAAATAGTAACCGCTAGTTTACTTTATTCTATTTTGCCTTAATTGGACTTCACAAACTCCAGAGTTTATCGAAACCCTCTGATTCAATAGCAAAACAAAACAAAAACACCTCTTCTACTTACTCATGGGATTAACTTGGGCTAGTTACTGATTTTCTCTGAGTCACATTTGCCTCATTTTTAAGTAAGGAACTAATACCTGTTCTTTCCTACCGCCAAAGGTTGTTGTAAGACTCCAATGAAGTAATTATGTATGTGACAGCACTTGATACATTGAAAAGCACCTTTTTTATAAGGCTGATGTTCAAATAGGCATAGACAACATTGTGTAAGGCCACCCTTGCCTGTAGCAATTTAGCAATTCCCACAGAAGCAAATGTTTACACAGAAAAAAAAAAAATTCATCCTCACCAGGAATAAAAGAAATGTACTTTCAATCAACAAAAAGATAACATTTTTGATTTATTAAAGGAAATGTTTAGAAAATAAGGTTACTCAGTGCCAGTGAGACTGGTTTGAAATTGGGACTCATTCAATGCAGATAAGATGGTAATAATAGTTTTGTCAAGCAATTTGACAATATGTCTGTTGAGTCTTCAAACATTTCATACCTTTTACCCACTTATTTCATTCACCAAGAATCACTATAAATGCCTTGCAATGTGGTTATTTATAATAGCAAAAATTAAAACAAACTAAATGGCCAAAAATAAGAGAATGGTATAGAAAGTTATATTATGTTAACACAATGGATATCCACATAATAATGTCATTAAATTATGCTTTCAGAAATTTTCAAAAACCTAAGGAAAATAGTTCTAATATCTGATTTGGCTGTGTCCTATATACACATACACACACACACACACACACACACACACACACACACACACACACACACACAAACACACACACAATGGATGTTAGAGATTAATTGAAAAGAACAGATATGATATTTATATATGACATAATTTCAAGTATTTTAAACATGCCAAAATAAAACTTCAATTAGAACTAACACTCATAAAAAGATTAGCAGAGGTTGTCTCTAGATGTGTCATTATGGGAGTTATATTTTCTGTTTCTTTATATGTTTTTTTAGATGTTCTACATTGTGCACTTTGGGGTTCAGAAATTTAGAAATAGTTATCAGGATGATGATATATAATCAGAGTAAGATAATATTGCTTAATGACTTAAATCTTTGGCTTACCTAAGAATAGCAGTGGTAAGTTGAAGACTCTTTGGGATTGTAGATGCAGTCAATGCCTTTCACACAATTGGCTCTATTCCGGACTGCCTATTCCTCAGCACACTCATACAGCATAGAGAATCTTCATCCTGGCACTGAGCTTTGTGACAGTCCAATGAATCTTACTTTCATGGAAGTCTTGGGTAATACCAATATCTCTTTAAGAGGAAGTCTGGAAAACTTCCTAGTTTATATGGCATTGCATCTAAAATATATTGCAGGGGATACCATCTAACAGCAAACTGCCTAGAAAGCTCTCTGTTTTGGTGATTCCCCAAGGGAAGAGGTCTACCTAAGAGACATGGGTGTTTTTAAGAGATAACACCATTATAGTTCTGTCCCATAAGGTAAGTTATCCTTTTTAGTCCTACCATTTCATTCCTCAAGGGAACAACACTTTCTGGCTACAATAACTGACATGATATTACAGGCAAAGAAAGAGAGAGAGAGAGAGAGAGAGAGAGAGAGAGAGAGACAGACAGAGAGAAAAGTGGCACAGAAAGAGCCTTTTATCTAGTTGTGACATATGTAAACTAGTACTCTGGAATAAATTCTTCATGATATTCGTTGTTTGATACACAATTTTGCTAAATTCAGTACTGTGTATTTTGTTTTTCTACTTTAGGCTTGAAGCAGAATAGAAATGTGTCAGCAAGTCTTCCAAAAATATAAAGATTGCATTTAAATTATTTTATGGTTTATTTTGTAGAATATCCACATTCAAGAAAAATAGTGGCACATTGGTTATACTAAGCATCTCTCCAGGGAATCAGTTTAAATGGTGAAATAGCTATAAGAAGAAGTCTATTAAGAAGAATTGCAATTTCTTGCTTAGTGTTACCAACCAATATCAAAATCTATCCAAATTGTGACACTGGAAAACGGGCCACATCGGCAAATGGAACACACAATCTCTTTCTATTCCTGAGGCTCATTCAAACACTTCCACAGTTTCCAACCACCACCCCCCACCTAAAGAAATGTGAGGATAAAAGCACAGGTTCAGCATTCAAGCTCTACAGGAGCAGTGACTAAAGGTGTGATCAGGTTGGATTTCAGGGACAATGCTGGTCTAGCTAATGGTACAAAGAAATGTTTCCATTTTGGGTGAACAATGACAGATCATTAAAAATTAGATTTCATGAAGGCATTACAATGTGAAAGTGTAGTTGAGCCGGTGTGGTGGCTTACACCTGTAATCCCAGCACTTTGGGAGGTGAAGGCTAGAGGATTGCCTGAGCTCAGGGGTTCAAGACCAGCCTGGACAACATGATGAGATTTCGTCTCTACAGTAAATCAAAAAATTACTGGGGCATGATGGCATGTACATATAATTCCAGCTACTTGGAAGGCTGGGATGGAAGGCTTGAGCCCAGTAAGTGGAAGCTGCCTGAGCGTGCCACTGCACTGCAGCCTAGTGACAGAGTGAGACTTCAACTCAAAAAAAAAAAAAAAAAGTGTAGTTGGGTCTATAAGCATCAAATGAGACACATGATAGGAAATAATAAAATAAAACAAATGGAACCAATAAAATGGGACTGATAACTAGTCTAATTACAGCTTTAAGGAATTAGGAGAATGGAAAAGGAGTTGAATTATATGTAAATGCTGGCAGGAGTAAAAACTAGATGGTAGAGGTGGTAGACAGTGAGAAATTATGTAAACTTTTAAGTAACAAAAAGGGCTTCCTGAACTACTGTTTTAAGGTTTGTTCCAACCTTAAATAAGGAATTGCAAACTCCAAGTCCAATGAGGGCCAGGTGGGATGTAAACAAGAGACAAGCTGTGTGCATGAAGCAAAAGCTGTGGGAAATATGGCCGGGGTGTGTCCTCCAACTAGGGGGACAGTCACTACTGGACAACAGCCATCTGTTGCCATGAAAAAGCATAGCCCTCATCTAATTTTTTTTTTTTTTTGAGTTGGAGTCTCACTCTGTCGTACAGGTTGGAGTGCAGTGGCACACTCACGGCCACCCCAGTGTCGACCTGCTATCCTTCTGCCTCAGCCTTCCAAGTAGCTGGGACTACAGGCACGCTACCATGCCCAGCTAATTTTTGATTTATTGTAGAGACGAGGTCTCACCAAGTTGCCTGGGCTGGTCTTGAACCCGCGGTCTCAGGCAATCACTTGCCTCTGCCTTTCAAAGTGCTGGGATTACAGGCTGAGCCACCGAGCCCGGCCCTAATTTTTAAGAGAAGCTGGGAATCAGGAATGTACGTGAAATATCTTGATGTTTAAAACAGTGAGTTGTGGGCCACAGTTTGGGACTTCTGACATAAAGATAGAATTTTAGTCACTTAAAACAAATGAGATGACTGTTAGAGAAGATTGCCATTATATATTAATACTGCTTAATGATAAAAGCCAGTTCCAATACAAAATGTATTGAATAATTCCATCTTGTAAGGAACTGTATATGTAATTTTAGAGGATATTGATCAAATTATTTATAGAGATTTCCAAAGGGAATGAATTATTTCTATATTTGTGTATTGTTTGCTTTTTCCTAAGATATACCGCTCTGTGATTACCAAATTTTATTGCTTCTAAGATATATACGGTATTTTTTTCATTTCTCAAAATTGGGATTAATCGTTTAAAATTTATTTATTATAGAGATGTGGGATAAAGTGAGGATTTGCTACCTAAGCGGGCTGCATGCGGGTGAAGTTTGGGCTTCTAACTGGCCCTCACTCTCCCTGGTAGTGGAGCAGGTACCCTTTGTGTTGTCACGTGCTGCTCCCTCCTCTCTCTCACCCTCCCCAAGCAGTGCCTTGAGACTGCTGATCCCTCCCTTGTGTTAATGTGCCAAGTGTTCAGGGCGCACTTATGAGTGAGAACGTGTGGTATTCAGGCTCTGTTTCTGTGATAGTTCGCTTAGTATGCTGGTCTCTAACTCTAACCAAGTTGCTGCAAAGTCTAAGATTTTGTTCTTTTTTGTGGCTGCATAATGCTCCATTGGGTATAGGTACCACATTTTAAAAATCCAGTCCACTTTCGATGGCAGCAGGGGTGGTTCAAAGTTTTTGCTTTGTAAATAAACAGGTGTCTTTTTGGTAGAGTAATTTATGTTCCTCCTGGTACATTCCCAGGAGAGGACTTGCTGGATTGTATGGAAAATCAATTTTCAGTTCTTTTAGAAATCACCACACTGTTTTCCATAGAGGTCGAACTAGCTTACATTCCCACAAACAGTGTAGAGGTGTTCCCTTTTCTCTGCATCCACACCAGTACCTGTTTTTTATTTTTATTTTTTTGACTTATTAATGATAACCATCCTGACTGGTATTAGGTGGTATCTCACTGTAATTTTGATTTGCATTTCTCTGATGATTAGTGAGGCTCAGCATTTTTTCATGTGTCTGTTGGCTGCTTGGATGCCATCTTCTGAGAAGTGTCTGTTCACGTGCTTTGTCCTATTTTTAGTGGGGTTGTTTGTTTCCTTTCAATTTGTTTGAGTTCCTTATAAATCCTGGATGTTAGGCCTTTGCCAGATGCATAATTTGCAAGTATTTTTTTCCATTTTGTGGGTTGTCTCTTTATTCTCTTAATGGAAACTTTTGCTGTGCAAAAGTTTTCAACTTGATGAGGTCCCACTTGTCTATCTCAGCTTTTATGGTATTTGCTTTTAGGGACTTAGTCAAGAATTCATTGCCTACTCCAATGTGCATAAGGGTGTTTCCTACATTTTCTTCTAGGATTCTTATAGTTTGAGGTTTTACGTTTAGGTCTTTGATCCATTTTGAGTTGATTTTTGTATATGATGATAAGTAGGGGTCCAGTTTCGTGTGGATAGACAGCTTTCCCAGCACCATTTTCTGAATATGGTCTTCTTTCACCAATGATTGCTATTGGTGTCTTTGTCAAAGATGAGTATGTTGAGAGACTGTGCTTTTACTTCTGGAATCTCTACCTTGTTTGAATTTGTCTTAAAATTACTATTCACAGTAGTGCATAAAATAACGGTGCATTATATAATCAGTACATCTTAGATTCAATGAAATATGATTTTTAAAAGTTGAAAACAAAAAATGTAAAAGGAAAACTTATTTAACCTCACTTATGATATCTGATGCCTGGGGAAAATAATCTGATACATTTCTCAGACTTTCTTATCTATTTATAATATATACATATATATTCAGATAGACGCTGAAAATTAGGTTAATCTGTTGGATGACTACTCATCGTGATGCCAAATTTCTCTAGACTGGAAAGCATCTGAATTATTTCACTTTCATTTTAATGGTGAAGGTTTTAAGCATAGAGAACCAAAGTCTTCGAGCGACCCATACACAATCTCAGAAACAGATATTGATATACTTAAAAATTCTTGCTTTTAAAGATGTGATGGTCCAAATTGTTAAAGACTAAGTTTTCAGAACCTAAAATTGCCCCAGAAAGCAAGGAGATCTTTACTGCAGGTTTCAGATCAGAGGTATAATGTGCTCCATATGACTAACTGAATTACAGAGCTGAGCAGTTCTGAGCACTAGCTGAGGCATCCATAAGGTCTAGGGCCGGTAATATTGTTAAATGAAATTATGAATAATTTCTTGGAAACACTTAATGAATAATTTCTTTCCCCCCCTCATATATGCCATTATGACCTAAATTCTAAAGAAATTTCTAATAAAAGTATATTACATTCTCTTCTCTTCATTAGTAACTGCAATAGGTATGATATTGATGTCAGGGGAGTTCAGGATAAACTTGCAATCAGGTATATTGTGAAAAGTATCACAACAGTCAATATTAAAATATAACACACACAAATCTAGTGATGTATTGTATTTTTTTATGTTATAGACCATGAAATTATAGAATCTCCCATAGTTCTGACATATTATTTCTCCTCTTAAATCATTATAATCACTAGCCCCATCTCATGCCTCAATCTCTAAATGATAATGGAAGCAGAATCACAGTATAATCAAGGAAGCTCTCAAGATTCATTTTCAGAAAAATATGATGCTCACCCTCACTAAGTAGAATTCTTCATTAATTAATAGTGTCACTGATGGCATTATGTTACCCACCACCAAGTTTCTGAAAATCTTACTTTATGGCACTATAAAAATCAGAATCTGTGGAAAGTGTTATATGAATAAATAGTCGTATTTTAGTCCAGCAGGAACAATGACCTGAAGAGGCTCTTTAAAAATTCCTCAATCTTCCTTGTTTTCAAGAAGTGACTCTTCCTCTTGGGAACTGAATGCATGGCTGAATTTTGTTCTCCAGACCTTCACCAAATGCTGCCATGGTGGAGCTTATGGCAGGAACATACATACACTCCACTCTGCAAGAGGAGATTTAGATAAACATCACTTCCCCTTTCCTCTGCATTTCCAAGATGACAATCCTAGTCCGGGCCCTCATCAGCTCACCACCGATTGTAGCTTGAGTACCAAAAAGAAAAAAAATCTCATGTGGTGCTTCTTGATTAATTATAGAACAAGGATGAGACTCAAATGTCTGCAACAGAGGTGTCAGGTCATAATGGGAGCTAATGAATTTCATTATAAACATAATATGAGAGAGAGAGAGAGAGACAGAGAGAGAGAGAGAGAGAGAGAAGAAAGGGAAACTTCTGTTGACTATCACTCATTCCACCTCACGACCTCAATCTCTTTCTCCTTTATAGGTACTATTTCCAATCCTGTGAACACTGTGACTCTGTCCAAAACATACACATACTTTTGTAAATATGTACATGTAACCGGACTTCATGTTCCTAACAAATGTGCCATCTTTCCAAATCAATGCACAGAGTGATTGCTTTGTTAACAACCATAGTTATATGCTATTCTGTATTATTTATCCAATTCCTTGATTATGGTCACAAAAGTTGATGCCAGTGAAGCACGATTATACACGGTGCTTTAATGAACAAACTTGTACATTATAAAGTATTTGAACTTTTGATGGGAGATGAGTTTGCTTTCATTGTCATTCCATCTTTCTCAGTTCCTCTTTTCTTCCTAACTGCTGTATGTAAATTCTATTTATCCTTGATGAAGCTTTCTCCTGATTGCTCCAGGACACAGTCATTCACAGTGGAAAAAAAGTTTCGGTTTTAGAGTCAGACATGGGTTGTTGAAAACTGGATCTGTTCTTTCTCACCTGTGTGGTCAAATCTCCTTGAGCTCTGATATCCCAACTTCATCATGTTGTGTGAGACTTAGAGAATGAAATGTGTAGGAAGGGTTTAGCACAGTTTCTAGCATGTAGAAATTCTTTCCCTTGAAGAGGCTGATGTTGTTGATGTAACTTACTACAAAATGACTTGTTAGATGACCTGATAATACCTTCATAGACCCATGTCTGTAATAAAATAATTCCTTCATTAAACAGGGAATAACTCTGTCTACCAACCAGTAGTACCATGGGATAATATTCAACCTTCTGAATCCAAATGACAATATCCTATGCTATGCCATGAGACTGTAATAGTTATTATTACAGTGGCTCAAGCCTATAATCCCAGCACTTTTGGAGGCTGAGGCGAGAGAATTGCCTGAGCCCGTGGGTTCAAGACCAGCCTGGGCAACATGGTGAGACCTCGTCTCTAAAATAAATAAAATTTAAAAAATCAGCTGGACATGTAGTGCATACCTAAGTTCCAGGTACTTGGAGGGTTGAGGTAGAAAGATCGCTGGAGCCCAGCAGGTTGATGCTGGGGTGGCTGTGAGCGTGCCACTGCACTCCAGCCTGTACAAAGGAATGAGACTCCAACTCAAAAAAAAAATTTATTATTACAGAATGAGTACATTTTAGGCATGTGCTTTTATTAATATTTATTTACTCTTACTAACTCACAGTTCAGGAAACAGAATCGTTGAGGATTTTAATTCATTTCTGTCTGACTTCAAACCACTGCACTTAATTAGAATGCTAAACAATCTTCTACTTTGTCAAGTTAAAAAGAAAAATTCTTCAGATGAAAATGTGAAAAAAATGGCAAATCTTACATTCACAAAAGTGAAATTATTATTTGGTTTTGAACAACTTTATTGAGTTATAATCCATATACCATGAATTTTACTCCTTTAGATTATTCTATATTAAACACACAAAATAAAAGCTACTTTGTTGGGATAAATTTTCTTGTCCATTTGCTGGATGGCACTGATTAAGTCCTGCCTGCTGGCATTGTTTAGACAGCTCAGAATTTAAGGTCATTTTGTGACCTCTGCAATGTCATTCCTAATTCTAAATTTTTGAATGGACTTCAGGTTACTTATATGCTTGGGATCCAGCCTTCAGAGCCTCTGTTTCCTTTATTAACCACAATCCATGCTCATTTTTCTCTTCTGACTGTAGTCAAATGAGCAGAATGTGACCAGAAGTGGCTACTATATCCCTCTTTAACTCAAGACTGAATGATAAAAGCTGACAAGGAAAACGTCCTTTAAAATGTGGTGAAGGAAAGCTACATTATTCATTATTGGCTAGTTGGGAATATCCCTAGTGGCATTTTGTACAACTGTTTGAGCACTTGGATAATCACACACCCAGTGCACAGGATTCCCGCGTGACATACTTGATAATAATTCCTATCTGGAAATTACACAAGAACTATAATGAGACACCATTACCTAACAGCTACTTTCCTAAATGATTGCATTAGTGAGGTGTAAATCAATAAATGGTGATTAATGAAGTTACATTTCATTCTGTGTTAATTCGGTGGTGTTCAATAAAATAAACTTCTGTTGCTTATACCAGTTATAATAGAAACATAGACATAAAATACATTTCTTTTTCTCCTTTAAATAACCTTCCCTTTTATGATGTGTCTGGTAGTCTTCTGGGCTTTTTTTTTTTTTTTTCTGTACTGACTGGAAGAGGTAAAGGATTATGTTTACTAAAAGGTAGGTAATGTACAATATGGAAATCATCCTGTGGCCCTTCATTGCAATCAAATAGCAAATAACTAAAAAGTAGGAATGCCTAGGTTTATTGAGCACTTTCTATGTGCTAGGCAATATACAAAGAGCCTTATGTGGATTACATCTTTCAATTCTCATAACAGTCATATGTGACCATGTGAAAGGCGCCCAGCTGCATTAGTCATCAAGGTGGAGAAAATTAAAACCACAAGGCAACATCTTGATCTGTTGGAATGGCTAAAATATAAATGACAGATAATAACCATTGTTGACGATAATACAGAACAAGTAGGACTCGCATACACTGTTTGTAGTAGTATAAATTGGTATAGCCACACTGGAAAGCTGTTTGGCAGACCTAATAGAATTGAATTTACTCATACTCTATGATTTTCCAGTTCCTTTCCTAAGTATATATCCAGTGGAAATGTGTACAAATATTTACTTAAGACGTATACATGAATATATACGGCAAAATATTTAAAGTAGCTTTAAACTAGAAACTAAACAAAAACCTAATGATAATAGAACATACAATAAATGTTGTTATATTCACTAAAGGGAATATTATGCAATCATGATAATGGACAAACTATAAGTGCATGCAACAACAAGGCTGATCTTCCCAAACCTGATATTAAGAGAAAGAAGCCAGACACAAAAGAGATCAAATTGTGTGTGTGTGTGTATAAGGTAAAAAATAGGCAAAACTGATCTATGATGCTAGAAATCAAGAGAGTGGAAAATATCAATGACAGATGGTATTGACCAGATGAGGGTAGAGAGAGAACTTTGTTTCTTGATCTGGATGCTGTGCACACGAGTATGTTCACTTTATAAAAACTCAATGAGCTCTACATTTTGAACTATGCACTTCTCTGTGCATGCAGTACTTCAGTATAAACACTTTATAAGGCATTTTAAGGTATCAGTACTACTATCATTTTCCTCCATTTTATAGATGCGGTTATAGAGGATTTAAGAAGTTAAGTAACTTGGTTAAGGTCATGAAGAAAGAATTTGAATCTTGGCAGTTTGACCATAAATCCTTTGCTCTTAACAGCCACTCCAGACGTTAGACAAGAGGGGGTTACTTTTGTTCCTGTCTTCAATACTCATCTTTTACCTCTGATTACTGAGTCAAAGGAATGGTGAGAATTAAGCAGGGTCGCTAGGGTCTTTCCATGCTCAAAACTCCTCTTGAGTTTTTCCATTTGGTGAGGTCTGGGAAAAGATCAGACCACAAGGGATTCCATGGAGACTAGGAGTATCACAAGCCACTATTTTCAGTTGGCAAAGGACATGTCCAATTGCAGGGAATGCATTTCCCACAGGTTTGATCCCAAAAGGAGACATTTAAAGGTGAAGGCCTCCACACAGGTATGGTTGAATGTCCCGGAATATAGAATAAAGAAGATGGGAACTGGAAGAGCTTCTACTGAGAGCTGTATAATGGAAAATGAGTAGCTGATGAGGGGCTTCTAGTGAATAATAGAGGTAGAAAGGAGGAGGAAATAAGTCAAGTTCTTAATATTGCTGATGGGAAGCTGCTATGGGCATTATAATGAGGATCAGGGTAATACTTCAAATGACCAGTACAAAAGTAGTGGTGATGCTGTCTTAAGCTATTTTTATGGAATAGTCATTGGGTAATGGTGTTTGGTTACCACACACCAATGTGCATTAAAATTGCAGATTGGGGGCCTGGTCTCAGCGATCCCTGTTTGAAGTGGAACCCAAGAATCTGAATGTGTTCAGTAATTTACCTCAGATAATACTGATGCACCAATGATGCTTTGGGAAACACAGGTTTAGTGAACTGTTATCTAAAAGAATATGACTACAAATGGCTCCTACTGCTTGTTATAGGCCCTTGAGGTAAAGGGCAAGAGAAAAATAGAATGACAGAGGGAGTTAATTCATTTCTCAAGCAATCCTTTTGCAGGTTAAATTTTAATCTAGTTTTAAATTGCTTTACAAATATGACTCTGATTAAAATATAAGAAAATCAAGAACAAAAGAAAGAATAAAATAAATTCCAAGTAATCCAGGGTATGCAAACCAAATTCATTTCTTAAGTACACTCTTACACATACACACAATTTCTTAAGCCCTCCAGGCTTTCTAAAAATTTTAGCATGATGGATATCCTGGAGTTAATTGAAGAAATAATTTAAAATGAGTGTTGATATATTCTGGGAGTTTAAAAAAATGATAGCAACACCAATGGCTTAGAATTTCAAAGCACAGCATAAGATTATACTTATATTTTATACATATACCAGTAGAAAATAGCACTTTCCCCCACAATGCACTACTTGTGATTACTGTATGGTTATTTCCATACCCCAGAAAATTAGTATCTAATTTAAAATTTAATCTAACTTCTAGTCACATGATTATTTTTATTAAAAAAATTTTTAAAGTGTTCATGTGTTTTAGAGGATTCTGCCTTTCATGACTAAAGTTACTAACTAATGAGATGTACTAGTTGTACACAGTTAATTTTAGGCTGAATTATTAGTATATTTGCTAATGGCATCTTATGTAGCATAACCAGAGAATGTGCCATGCTTCTACAAACTATTTAGAGAAAAACCTAGAAACATCTGTTCCTATATAATAACAGAAATAATATGAGGATATATTAAAAATTTTAAAGTTGGTCTTTAGATTTTAAGGTTCTCAAAAATCTAGATTGAAAACTTCTGGTTCTGAGTAGGATGTAGTATGTTGCTGCAGATGAAAATCCCCACTGACAATTAGATTAAGCCAGGTAAATATCAAAAGTCATTTTTATAAGTATCAGAAAGCATCAGTGATCATATAGACTAAAATGCAAGAGATAGAAGAACAAGGGAGAGATGAACTGATAAACTGATTAATAATTACTTTTCCCAGGAAATATTTGTGATACTGGGCACAAGAATGAGATCTTGGTGAAAACAGAAGTTCACTGTAAGAAGATGGAGAAAAAGCAGAGGTTGTAGTGAGCAAATGAAGCCAGCATAATACAATTTGAAGATTTGCGGGCTCTTAAAGAGACAGGAAACCTCTCCATGAACTGATGAATATAAGGCAAAGAGATGCTAAAAAAAAATAGACCAAAAGATTCCAAAAGGGAGAATGAAAAAATCTACAATCTTGCAGATGTAGGAAACAAAAACGTCTGGAAAAGAAGGCCTGAAAATACATTGAGCAACAGATAATTCTAAAAGGAGAATTGGATTGGCACCAAATATTTCTTTTTTCTTTTCCCATCTTGGACCTTTTAAATTTTATTTTCTTATTTTAAAGATGTGGGCTACAATTAAGGGTTAAGTATACAAATATTCATTTTGCATGTACCCTTGTTGATGAGATGTTACCCCCCTCCCCCAGCAGATTCCCACTACTGCCAATCCTGCCCCCACGCTTCCCAGGCAGTTTCCCACTATTGCCAATCCTTTTCTTATAGTATTACGATAATTGCTCGAGTTCTGCTTATAAGCGAGAACATGTGATACTCAGTTCTTTGTTTCTGTGATGGGCCACTCAGTATGATAGATTCTAAGGCCATCCAGGTTGTTGTGAAGTTCATAATTTTGTTCTTTATGGCTGCGTAATAGTCCATCACACGATGTACCACGTTTTTCTTTTGTCCGGTCCTCTTTTGATGGGAAGCATGATTGGTTCCATGTTTTTGTTATTGTGAACAATGCTGCAATAAATATGTGTATGCAGGTATCTTTTTCATATAGTGATTTGAGCTCCTCCAGATATATTCCCAATAGGGGGATTGTGGGGTCATATGGAAGGTTGACTTTTAGATCTATTAGGAATCACCAAACTGTTTTCCACAGAAGTTGTATTAGTTTACACTCCCACCAACAGTGTAGAAGTGTTCCCTTTTCACCGCCTTCTCTCCAGCATCTGTTGTTTTTTAAGTTATTGATGATGGCCATCCTAACTGGTGTTAGGTGATATCTCAGTGTGGTATTAATTTACCTTTCTTTGATGACTAGTGAGGCTGAGCATTTTTTCATGTATCTGTTGGCTGCTCATATGTCTTCTTTTGAAGTGTCTGTTCATATCTTTTGCCCACTTTGTAATGGGATTGTTTGTTTTTTCTTTTCGGCATGTTTGAGTTCCTTGTAGATCCTAGATGTGAGACCTTTGTCAGACATACAGTTGGCAAATATTTTTTCCAGTCTGTGGACTCTCTCCACTCTCTTAATGGTTTCTTTGACTCTGAGGAAGCTTGTCAGTTTGATGAAGTCCCACTTATCTATCTTATCCCATGACATGGGCACTTGAGATTTTGATCAGGAATTGGCTGCCAGTTCCAATTTCCATAAGGATGTCTCCTGCATTTTCTAAGAATCCTGTAGTTTGAGATTTTACATTTAGGTCTTTCATCCACTTAGAGTTGATTTTTGTGTATGATGATAGCTAGGGATCTTATAATCTTCTGCTTGTGGTCGCCAGTTTTCCCAGCACCATTTACCGAATAGGTTTTCCTCTCCCCTGTGGTTGGTGGTGGAGGCTTTGTCAAGGATGCGTCAATTGAGAAATTGAGGCTTTGCTTCTGGAATCTCTATCCTGTTCCATTGGTCTACATGCATGTTCTTGTACCAGTACCAGGCTGTTTTGATTAATGTAACTTTATAATAAAGTTTAAAGTCTGAGAGTGTGATAGCTTCTGCTTTTTTTTTTTTTTTTTTTTACTGAGGATTGTTTTGGCTATTTGTGGTCATTTATGTTTCCATATGAATTCCTGTATTGTCGTTTTGTCGTTTCCAGGTCTGAGAATGCTGCTGGTAATTTAATGGGTATTGCATTAAATCTGTAGATCGCCTTGGGTAGGATGGACATCTTACCAATGCTGATTTTTCCAATCCACGAGCATGGAATATTTTTCCATTTGTTTGTGTCATCTTTGATTTCTTTGAGCAGTGTTTTTTAGTTTTAGTTGTAAAGGGCTTTCACATCTCTGGTTAGGAAAATGCCAAGGTATTTCTTTTTTTATTTTTGTGGCTACTGTGAATGGAATTGTGCTTTTATTTGGGTTTCTGTTTGTTTATTGTTAGCACCGATATTTTCAACTGATGTGACTTGGGGACACATACTAATTCTTGACTCAAGTGAAGTTGAGAATCTAGAAAGGTACTTTTTAGGGACAGAGAAACTTTCTGATATATTGATACTTGTGTGATCTGACAAAAATGTTGAAAGCATGAGGATTTCCAATACATGACCTTACTATGTATAAGTTGTGAAGCTTCAGGTCAAAAAGCAAAGCTGAACATTTTTGAAGGGCAAAAGTAACTCTTTCACAGAAGTAGAACATGTGTGCAAAAACTACAGTCCAGTCCCAATCCAGCTCACCCCTGATTTATTTAGCCAATCAGCCCCTCACACTTTCTTTTGTGGAAGTAAACATCATTTGAAATCCCTATGGTCTTTTGCATACAGTGTCAAAAATGATTATGAGAAGAAGAATGGGCATAAAAACAACCAAGAGAAACAATAGACAATAGAAACAAGCAAATAGAGAATTCAGATACTAACATTAGCCAACCATGTCTTTACAATAGCTACAATTAATGTGTTCAAGGAAATAGAGGAAGGAGAATCTCAAAAGACACATTTGAATGTATAGCTATTATTTAAATGAACAGTTGAGCACTAAAATTACCATATCTCAGGTTAGGAACTCAGTGGATGGGTTTAACAGCAAATTGGACATAGTGATTAGGAAACTGAAAACATGTCAATAAAAGACACTCAAAATGAAACACAGCAATAATAATAGTAATTAATAATAATAGAAAGACCAGAAAAGACCATAAGAGACCTATAGATGGTTAAAAGTTCTAACATATGTGGAATTGAAGTCTTAGGAGACAGCAGAGACAGTGGAAAAATTCCCAAGCAAATAAAAGACACCAACTCACATATTCAACAAGCTTAGAAAATCCTAAAACGATTAAAAAAGAAAATCCAATAGATTGTGAGAAAGAGAGAGAGACAGGATCATACTTTAGCCAGCTTTGTATCTTTTGACATTGTGGGGGGTCAAGTATTGAAAAGATGCTTAACAAATCTCTTTTTTTCTGAAGTAATGACTTCCTGCAAAGTATCCCACCACCACCACTATTTTGGCAAATGTTTCTGTAGAAATTTCACAACATGATTAAACCTGTGAATCAATTATCTCCTAGAATTGTGGAATGTTCTTATGAAAAAAGGGACCTTAAGTATCCTCTAGTAAAATAGTTTTAAATTGAGCTTTGCTGGTTCCTAGGGCTTTGATTTGCATCATTGAAGAGAGCCATGATGAGAAAGAACAACACTGTGCACATGGGCTCTGGGACACCCATCCCATCCCTGCCTTATATAAAGTTACTCAGCTTTTATGTGTTATGCTGTTTGCGCTCACATTTCACTTGAGAAAAGTACTCTTAAGGTAAAAAAGTGATTATGAAATTATGAATCTATTGCATGTCCCCCTCCCCTTATATTACAGACAATATAATTGAGTCCTGAAGACACAATGTGACCTTCTCAAGGTTACATTGTTAATTAATGGCAGAACAGAGACCAGACTAAATGTCTCTTGAATTCAAGTTCATGGCCTTTTCTAATACATCATACCACTTCTCCTCATCTAAAAATTTATGTAAGAAAGAGGTACTTTTGCAACATAATTATTAAGAACATGGTACTTTCCACCATGTTATTTGAATATTTGTTCTGAATTCCTGTAAACCCATTATCTTGCTTTTACTGAAAACCAGACATAATTGAATCTCATTGTTCCTTCCACCCTTTTTCTCTATTTCCATAATTTCCTCTTCTTCCCCCCTCCTTCCTAACTCATAATTGCTTGAATGGTGTGGCCATAAGCTTGTACATGAGGGTATAATTATGCTTTCCTTAGTTCATGGTAATACTTTCTGCTCTCATGTCTAGCTCAAGACCCATTTATTCTAAATATTACTTTCAGATTCAAGTCTAGCTCAAGGCCCATTTATTCTAAACATTTTCTGAGTAGCATCACAGGGTGGTCATTTGTTACTTAAAATTTCCCAAGTAGTTAGCATACATTTTTATACTAGCAAGTTGTTAGCATGCTTTATACTGTCTTAAAATTAACACCTATTTTTTTTAAAGATTAAATAAGCTTAGTAAATACTTGGAGAAAACTTGAAATGTATAAAAGGATAGAGATTGATAAGTAAATTGTCATCTCAGTCCTATTTTCCAGGCTGAAAATTCCTCTTTCTGGGGAAAACAATTTTTCTTGTGTGCCCCTCTGTGCATATGACAGCATATAAATATGTATTTTACCTTTTCTTTACACAAATGGAGGCAAACTATAATATTGTTGTGCATCTCGCTGGTTTCATTTAACAACATTTTTAGGTAAAATTCCTTATTTATACTCACAGGGTTGCTTCTTCTAATGGCTGCATACTATTCCATTATATAAATGTACTGAAATATTCTTAATTTGTCTTCTATTAATGAACACTTTCCCCCAATGTTTTTTTTATATAGAAAGCAGTGCTGCAACGAATAATCTGCATTTTGCCCACACATGAGCATATCCTAGAAATGAAATTGTTATGTGAAATATTGAAAAAGAGATTGTTACATTGTTCTTCATGGAGATTATAGCAAATCATGCTTTGCCCTTAAAATACTTACAACAATTTATGCTCACACCCTTGCTGACAGGTTGGTCAAAAAACATCAGAAATTTTAGCTAATATGCTAGGGGGAAGTGGCATGACATTAATTTTCATTCATTTTAGGAGTGTAAATGAGCATTTTTCCAAATGTGTGTCAGTTATATTTTCTTTTCTTTTGTCAGTTCTCCAAGTACACTGTCTATGTTTATCTTACCGATTTGTAGGAATATTATAGCTATCAAAAAATAATCCTTCACGGTGATAAAAAAAATTTAATTTGTTATCTTTGGAGTTTTTCTAATATTCTTTTGCTATGGGGATTTTTTTCATGTTTATGCAATAGAACTTATTTTTAAAATGGTCTCGGTGGTTTTGAACATACATAGAAAAGTCTTCTACTCTCTAATGTTAAGATTATATTAATATTTTAAAAGATCCATACTTTCATTTTGTATTTTAAGAATTTTATTTTGCAAGTTTTTGGTTTTTTGTATTTCAATGTGAAATTTATTTTGCTATAAGCAATGAGGTAGTGGTAAGGCTTTATTTATTTATTTTTCCAGACATTACACCTAATTTTAAGAGGTTTTTTTTTTTCCTGTCTATTTTTATCGCAACTTTTTTTTTTAAGACTGTAACTTAAGGTCAGAGGCAAATTTCTTTTCTTAATAATTGGCATGGTACTGAGCACAAAGTTGGTTCTCAATAAACGTTTATTGAATTGAAATGACATAAACCACATAGTACTATAATGATCAACTTCAGTAAAATGCATAAGTATTAGATCAAATTAATCTAATGTTTCTTCTTTTTTTAGCACAAATGAATAATTAATTTCAATTTATTGTTTCTTTCCAAATAATGTGAAATACCTTTTTTATAAGTAAATTACCTTTTCAAACATGCTCATTTTTATTTGCATTTATAATTTTATCAATTGTATTATATATTTTAAACAGAACTAACTGTTCATAACTTGCAAAAATTAGTCAAAAAATGGAAATTCAATCCAGAACAAAGCAAATCACATAAATTCCCTTAGAAAAATTTAGAAAATATTTTTTATTTCTCTGCCTATGCATAAAGTAAATACTGACTCAGATTTCTCTCCAGTATCTATACCACTAAACAGGGTTGAAACCATATTTAAAAAAACTGTATGCATTAGATGAAGAATAATGAAATCATAATAAATATATGCTTTAATTAGAAAAATGGCTTCAGGAATTAAAAAGAGACAATAGTGACCATAAGTTACTAAAGTCCCCAGACAGCAGGCTCAACACCCATCAATATTTTATGCATGTTTTATTTGCCTATTTATTCCACAGTTCAATAAAAATTACACGTTGCTATGGAAACATGAAAAATCACAGATACCTGCTCTACTCAGAGGTATGGCATTTCACTTTCTTAATGAAACACACACATCATAGGGGCTTAAGTCTTGTATTTGGTCATAACTTTTGGAAAGTAAAATTTGTTACAGAATGATCTGTTAGTTACTTTTGGTATTTATACTGATTTAGTAAAAGTGCTAGAAGTATGACAAAAAAATAAAGCATAAAAAAGCATAAATCTAGAATAAGATAAGTAATATCTCTGTCTTTCCAAAAGTATGAAGATGTTCTTTTTCACTTTAAAAAATATCATCTAGAATAAGGCCTACCTGTGGGTGACATAAGATTCTTTTAAAGGAAAAGAGACTGATTATTTGCTTTCTTTCATTGAGTGGCGATTTCATGAAACATAAAGCCCACACCCCTCTTGAGCAGACATGTTTGGACTCTCCTGTGTTTGCAGAATCCATTCCAAGGGGACAAAAAAATTCCACCCCAAGATTTCTTGGTGTCTGCCACTGGTGCAAACATTACCTAGTGATGTCTGCACAAGTGTCAGAGAGGTGGAGAAATCCTTCAAATCTGTTAAATGTGGAATAAAGAGGAGAATAACTTGAATTAAATTTCTGTCCCCACTTGAAATAGACTCTGACTGTGCCTCTGTACCTGGCCCTGATTTTTGCATGAAAATATTCCTTTTGTCCCTAGCTGGTGCTAGCCTTCAAAAAGGAATAGGGTTTAAAAAGCAGGAAATAATGTGAGATTTTAAGCAAACAGTTCAATATTCTTTTAGAATGCTCTCTGTATTCAAAAGCACTTTGATTTATATCTTTAGGAGTCTTTGAAACTGTACCTCTTTTAAAAGACCATCCCTGATTTTGGGTCTTTGTTCCTTTATGAGCTTTGTCCCTGATTTCTAATATAGAGACCCGAGAGGCATGTTGTTAAAGGAAGGAAAAATAATTTTTACAAAGCCTGGCAAACTGTGTTAAATATGCTTTTGAAAATTAAGTTTAATATAAAGTTCAGTATAACCATCACCATTGAAAGTATTGTCTGTGCTAAATAACTCTTCCAATAAAAATATTCTTTGTTTTCCTGTAATGTAATTAAAAGTGAACCCAAAAGGGCAGCAATAAATCAAGGTGCACAAAAGCAGAAAAATATTATAATTAATATTTAACATAAGTTTTGATTGCTTTTAGAGTAAGTATTAAAAATATCAATTAGAATATATATTCAAAGTTTTTTTCCTTTCCCATTACACAGTGGAAGGGGCTATTTTTAATTTTTGATACTACAAACCAAATAATACATACCTCTAATTAAATGAAAGACTGCAATTGAATGGAGAGTTTCTGCTGATGTCATACATAATGAGAGCACAGCTCCAGCTATGAATGAATGGCAGCCGAACCCTGAGAATGAATTACAATGTTAGCATTCAATCAGAGACTAGGTATTGTTATTTGTAATAGATGTAAAATGATTATTATTATTTTTAAATGCAGACAAAGGGAAGGAAATTTGAATTCAAAAATCTGAGACTAGGAGGCGAAAAGATTAGAAAGTATGTGATTAAAGTGAAAACACTGTATTGGAAAATGAAATGTACAAATTTACCACTGAATAATTGCTTTATATATTATATATAGATAAATAGCTAGGTATAACCATATCCATATCTATGTGGGGATAGGTGTGTTTAGAAAGCCTCTGAAGAGAATTAGACTTTCAGTTTGCAGGCATTTATTTTAAAATATTAAAAAGGAACTTATAATATAATAAAAGGATAAGGTGGTATATATTTAATTTATCTAAGATTCTGCACAAAATATAAGATTTACTGCCACTATCAGAACACATCAAAGACTTTCTTTCAGAACCTTATTTTCAAAGGCCCATTTTAATTTCTACATATGAATTGAGTATGTAAATCTAATATGGATTTTTTATTGTTGTTGAGTATTGACAATATGCTTGATGCAGCATAATGTATGGAAAATAATTTGTTTTCTACACTAAGTGATTTCAAGCTAAAGCAAATTCTTCACTCTTTTTCTCTCTTTTCCACTTCCTGCTTCCTATATCAGACTATCACTGTAATATGGGTGCTTGAGAAGTAATTCATAGTCTTCCATCTTTTCTTCCCCCAAACTTTGCTGGCTTCCCCTTTTGTCTGATTTCCATATGGGAAAAAATATATACTATATTCAGTATAAGATTCATTCAACTCTAGAATGGAAGTGTGGAAATTGCATTTAAAGCACCAAGACAGAAAGTCTGGAAGTCTCAAGGAAAACAAGTAGAAGAAGCATAGATTTTGAGACAGTTTTAGAAAACTAATATGCAGTCAAGAAGCTGATTTATAAAAATGAGGAAAAATAATACAACAAAGAGAAAAATATGTAGAACAATTCCATTATTTCTGTAGAACCATTGTTTCTAGGTTGTCAAATTCATCACCTGAAAGTATTACTAGGGTAACAACTTGGCTCAGTGACTTCAGTGTCACCAATCTAGAACATAGCCAGAATTTAGGAAATAAACAAAAGTTCCTGAATAGTCAAGTACTCTTCTATAATTGAGTAGGGACATTCATGACCTCTGTTCTCAAAGTTTAATGTGTAAAAGAATCACCTCTAGTAGTTGTTGAGAGCATAGATTCCAGACTTTGACATTCTTAGCTGTGTGACCTTGAATAATTTCCCTACCCTCCCAGTGCTTCAGCGTTTGTAAAGTGGAGATCATAACAATACCCATCTCTAGCATGATAGGATTGTAATTAGTTCATATATGTGGAGGCTTAGAGAAGTGCCTAGTTCATATTAACCATTAAATAAATGTTAATTATCTGTTGTTATTATTAAGAGCTGAAGAAAATGAAGTGGAATCCTATGATTTACCTCCACTGCTGTTTTTTAAAAAATGTTTTTTAATTTGAAGTAATTTCAGACTTACAAAATTGTTGCCAAAAAGTACAGAGAATTTCCCAAATCCTTCATCCTGTCTCTTAACAATAACATCTCATAAAACCATAATACAATATCAAAATCAGGAAATTAGCATGATACAATGTTATTAACTAATTAGAGACTTCGTTTCAGTTTTCTTTGATCTCATTCACAGTCCCACTTTGTAGTTGGTTGTTGGTTGTCATGTCTTCTTAGTGTCTTCCAATCTGGGAAAATTCTCCAGTCTTTCTTTTATCTTTCATAACTGACATTTTTGACAGAGTAGTGGCTATTTATTTTGTAGCAAGTCTCTGTATTAGTTTCCTATCACTGTTGTGACAAATGACTACACATTTAGTGGCTTAAAACAACACAATTTTATTACCTTACTGTTCTAGAGGTCAGAAGCCCCAAATAAGTCTTACATAGCTAAAATCAAGGTGCTGCATTTCTTCTGAAGGCTTTAGGGGAGAATCTCTTCCTTGTCTTTTCCAGTGTCTAGAAGCTGCCCACTTCCTTCTCTTGTGGTCCCACATTACTGTAGTCTCTTCTGTGATGACATCTCCCTCTCTGACTCTGATTTGCTGCCTACCTTTTATAAGGACCCAAGTGTGTTAAATCAAGCATAATCTTCTCATCTCAATACCCTTAATATAATCATATTTGAAAAGCATCTTTGCTATGTAAAGTAACATGTTCACAATTTTCAGGGATTAGAATGTAGGTATCTTGGGGGGGCATGATTCTATCACAGTCTCTATTTGGATTTGTCAGATGTTTTCTCCTATTTAAGTACAAGTTACACATTTTTTTGGTATAACAACAAGTGGTTGGTGTTGTGCCCTACTCAGAGCATTATGGTGCTTTGCTTGTTTAAAAAAGAAACAAATAGTTAAGAAAGATTTACAATCCTAACCCATGATTCAAAAATTGGGAATAAACCTGGACAAACTCGAATCATTCTACAAAAAAAATACCTGTGTACTCAGGTTTATTGCAGCACTAGTCACAATAGAAAAAACATGGAACCAACTGTACTGCCCATTGAAAGTGGACTGGATAAAAAAATGTAGTACATATACATGATGGAATATTACATAACCATAACAAAGAACAAAATTATGGACTTTGCAGCAACTTGGATGGATTTAGAGTCTGTCATACTCAGTGAACTACTACAGAAACAAAGAACGGAGTGCCTCATGTTCTTACTCATAAGTGCACCCTAAATATTTATCATAATACTACAAGAAAAATATTGGCAGTAGCGGGTCACTGCCAGGGGTGGGGGGAGGCATATAACATAAATAAGGGTACCTGATCCTCAGGTGAAGTGAGGGTCAATTGGAGGCCTAAACGTCACCGTACAGAGACAACTTATGTACCTAATTCTGAATTGTACCCCACATCTATAAAATTAAATTAAATTAAAATAAAGTCAACTGATTGTAAATATTTAAAAAATAGGAAGAGCTCTGAAAATTCATTTTTTTTTCATCTTCAAATTCAGCACAAACTCATTTGGCAGCAAAACTTGACTGGAGCTGACGTAAGTCCATTTGTAGTTTTTATTTATTTTATTTAGTGAAAATAGTGATGCAGAATTATTAATGTGTTTGATTACAAGTACACTGCTGGAGGGAGGGAGGGATGCATTATATAATATATACTTGTCCACTGAATTACTTCTGTAAATCTGAAAAATCCTAAAACATATATTGCCATAAGGGTTTCATATACAGGATTGTGGATCTGTATAATTGAACACTATTTAAATAAAACCTTTGTTGAATAGAACATATATCACATATTCCCATCCATTACTTAGGACACTAACTTGTCCACTTGAAAAAAATGCAACAGCAAATGAATATATACATGACATTCAAATTGTAAGAACTAAGTGGATTGCTAAGGTAACTGTTATAGGCATTCTTTGACATTGAGAGAGTACTTACTTCCTCAGAAAAATATGCCAAATTCTAAGAGCTACCTTATGTCTGTTATATAGTTCCTCCAAATGAAACCACGTCACTGAAATAGCCATATAAATTCTCTGTTTCAGAAAATATGCATCAAAAATATAAAATAATTATGACAGATGTAATATCTTTTGTAGATATGGCATAATTTAGTTTTGTGAATTTTAACTACTTTTTTTAATTTGATTTTTTTCTCCATCACTGTAGTGGATTGAACTCAGCAAGTGATCGGTATTAAAATTTAGTCTAGGAGTTGTGGCTCACTCTTGTAAGCCCCGCACTTTGGGAGGCCAAGGTGGGAGAATCATTTGAGGCTAGAAGTTCAAGACCACCTTGGGCAACATGATGAAACCCCCTTTTCCATAAAAAAGTTAAAAAATAAAATTAGCTGGGTGAACCTATAGTCTCAGCTACTTGGAGACTAAGGTGGGAAGATTACTTGCACGCAGGAGGTCAAGGCTTCAGTGAACTATGATTGCATCACTGCACTTCAGCCAGGAACAGGAACAGAATGAGACTCTGTCTCCAAAAAACAAAAGTTAAAATCAAATATTTAATATTGTTCTATGTTTATTTTAAAATTTGTGGAGTCGGTAATTTCAATTTTATTAATCACAAAATGAAACTTTGCAAAAGATTAAACAAAATTCTATAGAAAACCTTAAAAATTATAGGATGTATTAAAAATGAATATTTCCAGAAAATACTAATATTAGCCATATTTCTCCAAGAAGTCTTGATTTCTTTCAATAAAACATAGTATTTCAAGACCATATTGCTCCTTATTGTTTCTAGACCTTTCTTGTGGAGCTAGAGGACACATTTCATTCATACACACAGACATATATGCATAGAATTTTATATATTAAATATTATTATAATATTATATGATAATATTATATAGCATCCATACTATATAATATATATGTATATTTATACTGTAAAATATGCAATTTATGCAATTTATTCTCTATATGAGTTATATACTTAAATATTAAATATATACTCTCTATATATAGAAAGAGAATGAGTAATTATATACTTAAACATTATACATATCATGAATAAAAATATAAAAAGATAGAATGCCTTATGAGCTCATACTTATATTTTTAATTCAAATCTAGGGCTATGGGTTTTCTTAACTTCTGATACAAAACTTCTTACATGCTGAGAATTCTGGAATCTTGGTCCTGGTTCTCAAGGACACAGGAAATGATAGAATTAGAATATCCCATAATTACTGATTTGCTTTGTCTCACAGTACAAACACAACTATCATAGAACAAAACTAGTGCTACCACTACCACCAGTTGGGATTACTAAAACAGGTAAGTATTTTTTTGTAATTGTTCTCCTAGTCTTCAGAGTTGTATTACATCTATATTATTTTAGCATGCGATTTTAGTTATACAAGAATATATATTTGCAAAAATATTTTGCTAATGTCTCTTTGGACATTTTGGTTGTCAGAAACTCCCTAGCCTTCTGAACATACTCTTATAGCAGGCAGACTGGTGACTTTTGTTGGTTTACCTCATCTTATATTTTGGAGCTTGTGTTGATACCTTGTCACTTAGTCTTATTGCAAATACTGTCTGTAGGCTTCTGGTTTTGCTATCTAGTTGCTCGATTGTTTCTGTGTGGGCGATGAGGAAGATTCCCAAATGATATTGCCCTAACAATAGACATCTCCAAATTCTGTCTTCAATATTTTTTATGCATTATTTTCCTTCACCTTTAAAGCAAACTTTGTAATCAGTCTTAATGCCCCATTTTACAAATATGAAACAGAGTTTTCAAAAATGATAAGTTTGAGGGGAACCCCCCCAAAACCAGAATTATTATTATTATTGTTTTTGGAGAGCAGACCCCTTGTAGTACAGGCTTCTTCTGCTAGGTAAGTGTTCTAGGAACCCATCGGTATTAGTGTACTAGCTAGTCTTGTTGTGAGAGGCTGTGTTCAGCTTCAGTGCATTTTTTTTGAGATTTGTTTATGCATTTGCCCATTTCAGGATGGGTGAGTTACATAAACAACTTGTCCATGGTGTGCTGAATGTTGAGCAGTTTTTTTAACCAAAACATAGCATGTTCCCCCCGCACCCTACCCTTCTTACTCACCCGATCTTGCTCAGAGTGACATTTTTTGTTTTCCCAGTTGAAAAGTTGTCAAAAGGAAATGTTTTGCCGATGTGGAAGGGGTGAAACAAAAAACAGCAGAAGCACTAGAAGGCATCAAAACTGATGAGTTCAAAAACTGTTCTGAAATCTGAATTTCGCAGCAACCTGGATGGAACTGGAGTCTATAATACTGAGTGATCTCTCACAGAAACAAAGATCTGAGTATCACATGTTCTCACTCATAGAGTGGACCTTGAACATCTACCATAATACTATAAAAAAAGGACTGACAGTGGTGGGAAACTATGGGGGGGTGTAGGGAGGGAAAGGGAGGTGGGATTAATGGTAGTCAATATCTCTCTGGGGATGGGGAGACAACCCTTATCAACAAGGGTGCCTGAACAATGCACAGTTGTATACTTAACCCTTTACTGTACCCCACAATTTTATAATTAAAAATATGCTTAAACCCCCCCCCCCCAAAAAACTGAACTAAACTACTAAAATTACAGTCTCAAACCTGGATCTGGCAGAACGATATTTGCTAACAGCCTAATGCCTGATGTTATCTTAGCTAATGTCAAAAATGTATTTTCTATGTGAAAAAAAATTCACTCATCTGTAAAACCATTAAATTATTTCATTATCAAATTAAAAAAACTGTTCTGAGCAGTGGAAAAAACATCTAAATAGGTGTATTGCATCAAACAGAGTGTACTTTGAAGGTGACTGAAGTATAAACATGTAAGAATAAATACACAATTAAAAAAATAAATTCTGTTTTTTTGGGGTCCCTCCTTATGCTGGTCTAAGATCCAATAACTAACTACTGATGGAAAACTATTTAAACTCAGGTGTCTCTGACTCCATAGTCTATACTCTTAGCTCCTACTATACAATATATGTCCTATTGTACTCCAGTAGTTTTGCATATGCATACATATTTTCTTATTATCAAATAGATTAGGGCCTTGTACCCTTTAGATCAGTTAAGCTTGCCAAATGAATGTTTTAATGCACTATCCAAGTTTCAATAATCTTACCTTATAAGAGATGATACTGCATATATAATCGCACACATACTCATACATTTTTCTCTTTCAGAACTCTAGTATAATCACTAAAGAAATTTCCACTGGATTATTTTTTAAAACTTGTTCATGAATGGTTACCAGAAAATGGACTGCTTTCAGCAAGCCTCTACTAAATACTAACAATAGGCAGTATCATTTGTGCACAGAGAACAAGACAAATGGTCAGAATTCTTAGGTTTCATTCTTGATTCTGTCATCATCATACTGTGTGGCCTCCTGAAAGCCCATTTAGTCATATGATTATAGGCTCCTTCAACACTGACATTAATTCACTCCTGCAAAGTTATTCTGTGGTATCTAATGTCCTTCGACATCATCTTGAGACAATAGTAGGAGCAAATATGATAAGGGGCACATAATGGATTATGTATCGATGACATAAAGGAGGCATGCATAATAAGGAGTGGAAAATAAACTCTAAGTATGACAATAAAGGGATTGTTTCATTCCTTTAGAGAAGAGAAAAAAAGGCACTTTAGTTTTCAAAACTCCATTCAGAGACAAGAGTTTCATCAATAAATTTCTCTGAGACTTTTGGTCAGAATCTGAGATAAATTTTTATGCACAAAAACTTCCATGGAAAATACTCTGTTTGCAGCTTCAAATGTAGGATTTATCAACAAGAGTGCAAAAGAAAACCTTAGATGATTGAGCAGGAATCAGTTTTAAAAATATGTTTATATACCTAACATATATAGATATTTTGTTCCCTATTAGCCAAGCATTAGATTAAATGTTCAGGGCTAAAAGTAAAACTGTAAGAAAGGCCAGGGAGCAGTGGGAATTCTTGTGCATTTTGTCTTCAAAGTCTTGAATTTTCATGGAGCTGTTCTGTGTATGTGTAATGAGAATTCAAAGGTAAATCCATGCCCTGAAATCCTTTTTTTCCCTCTCACTCTCAGAAGCACATTTCTTAAAGTCTGTTTAGCAAGAACCTGGAAACTTTCACAGAAACAAAGATCTGAGTATCACATGTTCTCACTCATAAGTGGACCTTGAACATCTATCGGAATACTATAAGAAAAGGATTGACAGTGGCGGGAAACTATGGGGGGTGGGCAGGGAGGGGAAGGGAAGTGGGATTAATGGTAGTCAATATCTGTCTGGGGATGGGGGGGGACACCCCTTATCAACAAGGGTGCCTGAACGATGCATATTTGTATAACTAACCCTTAACTGTATCCACAATTTTAAAATAAAAAATATGTTTAAAATAAATAAATAGAAAAATAAAATAGAGAAGTATAACTAGTTTACACTTGAAAAAAAGAAAAAATTAGACATTTTCTGAATTCTTTTATTCGTCTATGCCAAGTTATATAGAATACGGAGACAAATTAATCTCTCTTGTCTTTCCAAGTGGCCTAAGACCTTGATCATACTAAGGCTTTCTCAATGTATATATGGGGAGAAGACATGGAGGAGGAGAAAGCTAACAGGGGCAAGGTTTTAGAGAAAGCATAGGGTTCAGAAATCACATGAACTGTGCCCTGTAACTCAGTGTATCTAATTAACTAGCCATCCTTGACTTTCTTTCTCCTTCATTGTGAGCTGACATTCCAGACAGCATTCCACCTTAGTGAGATGAAGTTTTCAAAGTGTTTTTATGTCAAATATATGAGAGAAAAAAAATTAATAGAATCACTTTACTTCATGAACAGGGCAAACCATGTTAATTCATTATAATTTGAGGCTAATTATGTGTGGATGACATTGAATAGCAGTAATTATTTTAGATCCAAATCATAGTGTCTTCCAGCTATAAGATAGTTCAGGGATAACATAACCTATGTTAAAATTTCTGAGTGGCTCATATAGATAGTTCAGAGCTCCTATGAGGCCAATTTCAGTATTAAAAGTTTAGATGCTCTTGGGTTGAAGTCTAGTGAGGGTCAGGTGGTGGTACTAGAGATGTGACCTTTCCTTTGCTTAAAAAAAAAGCAACATAAAAGATACTTCCCATTTTTCTGTATTCTGACATTTCTTGTCTTCATTTATCTTCTTAATCTCATGTTGAAATTTTTTGCATCTTAATCACTTAGATGTTGAAGTATAGCGTTTTCTTTACAGTGTTACAAATAAGTAAATCTCAACTTTAGTTATGTTATCTCATTAAACTCAGAGCTAACATGTCACCTGGGAAAAACAAGCCAGAATAAGACCACAGGACATAGGAAAGGTAAGGTGTTGAGGAATGGGAGCTTGGGTAGAATTTTGAACATTGCATCTACTTAGAAAGCAGCTAGAAGAATATCATAAAGTTTCCAGGAGCCAAATATTCAACAGGATGATAAAAGGTGGCATAAGATAGGAAAGGAAGTGTAAACTCATTTTTCCTGGAGCCAGCTGTTTATAAAATCTAGTCTTCCCCAATAAAATTCTGATATCATATTTCCATAGGAGATATGATTTTTCCATAGGAAAAGTAGCCTTCTTTCCACTGGCGCACTGACCCTTATTCACATTCCTCTATTATTGTGGGACTATTAATTATTGCACACAGGGCTGAACATATGACCCAGGCCTAATTAATTTTATGGTGGCCCATCTCTCTGGCCGCAGTGACTGATCCAAGAGTTGGTTACATCATGACTTAAGCAGGCAGAACTTTTTTTTTTTTTTTTAAATAGGCTTAATATCTAGAAACTGGGAGAGAGAGAGATCTCTCTTCCTTTTGGATACAAGCAACATAGAACTAGTCTGGGACTGTAATGATCTAGTCTGGGCCTACCAATAGCAACCTTCTTCCAGAGAGAAAAGGCAAATCTGAAAAAACAAACAAACAAATAAAATCTAACTAAGCCAATAATAAATGGGAGAGCCCTGACACCATCTTTGAACCTCTGAATCCAGCCTTTTCTGAAGCCAGTTGGTCACTTAATTTCTTGGTTGCATGAGGCAATCTCTTTCTCATTCAACCATTTTTTTTTTAATGGGACAACTTTGAGTTGGTCTTTTGTAACTTAAAACTAGAAGAGTTTGAACTACTATGACATGGAAATATAATCGCAAAGTAAAAAACCCAGAAGACAGTAAAGGATAGTCAATTAAGCCAGGCTCGGTGGCTCAGCCTGTAATCCCGCGCCTTTGGGAGGCTGAGGTGAGTGGATTGCCTGAGTCTGCGGGTTCGAGACCCGCCTGGGCAGCGAGACCTCATCTCTACAATAAATCAAAAAATCAGCCGGGCGTGGTAGTGCATGCCCGTAATTCCGGCTACTCGGAAGGCTGAGGCGGAAGGATCGCCGGAGCCCAGCAGGTCGAGGCTGCGGTGGCCGGGAGCGGCCACTGCACTCTAGTCGTGGTGACAGAGTGAGACTCCAACTCAAAGAAAAGGAAAAAAAAAAAAAGATAGTCAATTAAGATGAGTAAGTTAGCTTCATATCTACTTAAATGGTTGATATGATTATTTGCCAAAGGCTGAAACATGAGTAGGAAATATATTTAATTAAACAAGACAGACTTAAATGTAACTCAACACAAACAACAAAAAATAATACACATCTTTAAGACATTTACATGCAATAAATCCCCCGGGGTTTAGATCACAGGTGCTAAACTTTTTTGGTAATGGACCAGATGGTAAATATTTTTGGGTTTGCAGGCCACATGGTCTCTGTCAAAATTGTTGTAGTGTGAAAGCAACCATGGTCACTACATTAAAAACAGCATAATTGTGCTCCAATGCAACTTTATTTATAAAAACAAGTGTTGACTAGATTTGGCCCATGGGCTGTAGTTTGCCAAACCCTGTTTAGAAAATCAGCTTTGGGTTTTCGCAATTCACTTTGCTGTAAATTGCTGGAATAGCTACATTATACTTGATGCCATCTTTAGCCTTAAAGAGGAACCAGAGCTGTATATAAAAAAGTTCCTGTCTTTAAGGAGTTTGCAATGTAATGAGGGAAAGGGGAAAGGCCATTTTATCCCTAAGTTATCATTCAAACCAAATATTGAGTGTCTTAAAAATAAGATAAAACAAAATTGTATGGAAGCCTAGAGGTGAAGATTAAGTCTACTGAGAGAATTCCACCACCCCCATGTCTTGGAAGGATATTATTTACTTGGGATAACACTTAATCCCATGTTATTCTACGCTGCTATGTGATAAGGAGAAAAAACCATAATGATTTTACTCTTTTTCTCTTTCCTTGCCTTGAAAGGCAAATTCTTTGTCCTGTTCAGCTCCAGAGACCTTTCTATGTTGATCTGAATTTAGTGGTGAAAATGTGAAATTAAAGACAGAGAAGATGACTGGTGGCAGTAAGCTCTAAATAAGGAAGGACAAGGAGACCCATACTGAAGTTTTTCTACACAGCATATATGTTTTGCTCACGAGTGCTCCTATTTCCTGTTCCAGATTGAGAACCAGATTCCTGGGAACAGATTACTATTCTAATTAGTTTCTCTATTGCTCCTGATTGTTTGGTATCAGATTTCTGTTGCTTTTGAGAGTGATAACACGCAACAGAGGGCATTTGGGTGGGTGGAAGAAAACTTAGATTAAATGGAATTTTTTTTTTTTTTTTTTGAGTTGGAGTCACTCTGTCGCCCAGGCCGGAGTGCAGTGGCACACTCATGGCCACCACCTGCTGGGCTCAGGGGATCCTTCCACCTCAACCTTTCAAGTAACTGGAACTACAGGCATGTGCTACCATCCCCAGCTAATGAAAAAGGAATTTAAATATGCCCATGACATTGGATGTCCAGAGTTAGAAGTGCTTTCGGAAAGCACAGCTAATATGACCTTTTCCACATTTTTCTGCAGTATCCTTGAGGCCAAGGAAGGTCATATGAAGGTGGGTGTAGAAATAGGAGAAAACTATGTAAGTTGAACTCTGGGACCCTCTGGACTCAGTTCAACCAGAAGTTGGTTTTATCTGTTTTATAGACTAGGGTTTGGTTTTATCTGTTTTATAGACTAGGGTTCTAGATAAGATAATTGAAAATAAAAGTACTAAGGCTAAAAAATGAAATACTTCAAAATTATCAACCAGAGGTGTCATATGACTTGAGTGGGCTGAGGCTAGATCTCACAGTTCTCTTTTGACTGCCCATGACTGCTCTTTCATGCGTGTCCTCAAGTAGGTGAGCTGCCTGACGATACACAGGGAATTAAATGAAGTTCAAATGATCAGCTCAGGATTCATTTGTTATGCTTTATACTAGCATCCCTGCTAAGACCAAGTGCTATCTGTTTTATGTGTGTTTGACAACTGCTAAGGGCTATACACATATTTGCTGAATCAAATGGAGAATGTGTCTCCATGCCTTATAAATTCATCGTAAAATTCTATTCTTCTCTAGGATAATTCTACTTGCAATGAGGCTCCACTTTTGTCTCTTGAATAACTGCTTCTGCCTTTTCATCAAGAGATCTCTGAAGAACTGCTGACCATCTCAGAGGGAGCCACATTCTTCTTCTTTACTGGAATACTGAGTCTTGGAACAATGGGCTGCATGTGGGTCCAATCAGGCTCTGAGGACATCTATGATTTTATCCTTTCACACCATGGTTTGCTTTTTCCATTACCACATTTTTGTCCTGGTTTGTAGAGTCAATCTAAGTGGCTCATTTATATTTGTCCTTTCTTCTGAGTTTACTAGCGTTGTTCCATCTTATGTGAACTTGCATTGATTATTTTCACCTGAAAAACTCTATCTGAATGGTTTTTGTAACATTCCCTGATTCAATGTAAGTGAAAGATGGCTGCTCAATGGAGTGATATCATTTGTTTGTCTGGTCAATTTGTCAATACCTCATGATTCTCCATCATGGAGAAATAAAGTGTGATCCCTGATCTCATCAATAAGAATGCTGCAATGGCTATAAAGAAGAAGACAGGTTACAGTAGAAGACTATTGGTAAAAAGAATGAAAGTAGAAGCAGTGATTGGATTATTATTTCTATGATACATACTCACTAGAGATAAAAGCTTACTTAATGTTCAGTCCTTACAGATATGTTTTATGTACCATTTCACTAAACAGCTGTCCTTAGGCATGTCCACCAAAAACACCAATCTAAAATAATCTGGTAATCTGTGTAAGTTTGGTGAATTACAGTCCCAACGACTATAACGGTAACAACATCAACAACCAATAATTTGACAGGCCTTCAACATTCCTGGCACTTTTCTAAGTATTTCAAATTCATTATCTTTTGGTTGTCAAGGGGAAGAAAAGAGTCAGTTATCATCCATCTCTCTTCAAGGTTGCCATTTAGGTGAAGAGAATGAGAAGGAAAATAAGGACAGCACTATGACAAAATATTCCATAGATCTTGAAAGAAGTAAACCAACAGAAATAAAGAGTTTTGTGTTAACACACATACAATTAACAAGTTGAGGAAGAGACCACCACAGTGAATGCACAGTATCATGAAATAGGTCGTGGCATATCATACCTTCTATTCCCTTAAAATGTCAGATTTTCCATCAACCAACAATTTTATCAAACATTCACTGACTTTAAGTTTCATATATTTTATATAATTATTAAAAAAAATCTATGAAATGAGTTAACCATAAGATGTTTACTAAGTTAAGGGTGAATCAGGAACATACAGATTAGAAGACAAAGGTCTTTAGGTAAAATAATTAAATATGCATACTTGATTTTTGATGACTTTCAGAGGTGATCTTTCTATTTAAAAATAGGATAACATATTTTAAAAACCAAAATTGTTTCATTAACAGTCCTGTGTAGTTAACATTAAAAATTCAAATTATACCTAGAAACATAAAAGTTTTAAAATTTCACTGAAAGACAAATTTTAAAACATGATTTTTACATAAATATTTAGTTGCTGGCATAAAGGCTAAAGTATCAGAGCTGGGGGAAGAAAACTGTAACAGTTTTAAAGGTAACAATAGGCTCAAAATATAAAAAGGACCAATTCAGCTGGTTTAAAAAAAGAAAAGAAAGCACAATAGCACAACAGTAAGTTCACCTATTATATAATTGCAGGTTTTGTATACAAGTGCAGACAAGCAGACAGAATAAAAACCTCCTCTAGGAAATCCAAAAACTTGGCAGGTCTGGCCAGGTGGGACGTGATGCTGGTACCAACAACAAAAAGAAACAGACTATAACTAGGGTTTGGCCTAAGTCTGAATTTGGCTTCTCTTTGCTAAACAGCAGTTTGCTGCAAAACTCTGGGAAACAAAGGGAAAATGGAAAGTGTGAGAGAATGAAGGCATAGAGCTCAAGTATCTAAAAAAAGATGTTGTCAATCACAAGCTTTGCCAGGCAATGTTTTTGCCATCACTTCCGAGGACAACTCACTTGAGATCTTTCAAGAACTTCAGAAGACAGAAATTTCATAAACAGAGCTCTCTATCAGAAGGCAAAGGAGGAGACAAATAAAGCTGCTTTTAGAACATGAAGCTGTGGTGATTATATACAATCCACAGATGTGTTTTATACTCACAGAAGCTCAGATTTGACTGGGGTCATGGAGACTGAAGAAATGCATGGACAACCGGTTTTCTTACCTAACACACTTCTCTTCACCCTATTGTTTTCCACACTCTTATTTGTTATGTAAAGAACTCAAAAGACAATCAATTCATCACTTCCATGACTGGGTATATACCCAAAAGAATTGAAATCTGGGACTCCAAGTTCATGGCAGCATTGTTTATAATAGTCACAAGGTAATAGCAACCCAAGTACGTGTGTGTGTGTGTGTGTGTGTGTGTGTGTGTGTTTATACACACATATAATGAAATATGTGTATATGCATAATGGAATATCATTCAGCCTTTAAAAGGAAGGATATTCTGCAATATGCTACAAGGTTGAACCTTGAGGACATTATGCTAAACGAAATAAGCCTGCCACAAAAAGACGCATATTATATAATTCTTCCTACGTAAGGTTTCTAGAGTAGTGAAATTCATAGAGACAAAGAGTAAAATAGAGGTTACTAGGGCTGGGGGGTGGGGGAAGAGTTTGTGTTTAACGGGCACAGAGTTTCAGTTTGTCGAGATGAAGAGCCCTGTGGATAGATGGTAGTGAGGGTAGCCCAACAATGCGAATGAACTTAATGCCACTGAACTGCATACTTTAAAGTGGTTAAGATAGCAATGTTATTTTATATGTACTCTACCACAATTAAAAAACAATAATCAAGTATGTGGGCGTGTCGAGCGAGAAGGCAGATATATGATGATAGCACTGCCACTGAAGAGGGGGATCAATCCATCCAGAGACAGATTTCTCACAAACTGTAGCAGATGCTGTCAGCGCCCTGCCCATAGTCCTTTGGCCACTTACCATTTTTTGTGTCCATCTGGATTCCTACTGCCAGTACCAACACCTCTTTGCCTGATAGATTTCAATGAAGCTGCCAGAGTCTGCTTTTCCAGGGCATGCAGAGGCCAGAAATTTTAGGAGATTAAAGCCCCTTGGTAACAGACCTCAGTCTGTGGCTGATGGGAATCTGTACAAATATCCCAGTTTTTTCACCCCTCGAATAGATTGGATAATTGTGAAACACATGTTTTATACATTTTCCCAAAGTTTTGTAGTGGAATCACATTCCCATTTTCGTGAGAATGTGCTTAATAATATACCTTTATTGGCTTTTTCCTTTCCTTTCTATGATGGCTAATTTTTCTTGTCAACTTCGCTACCCTATGGTACACAGATATTTAGTTAAATATTCTAGGTGTTTCTGTGAAAGTATAGTTTAGATGAGATTAGCTTTTGAATGAGCAGACTTTGAGCAAAGCAGATTACTCTCCTCAATGTAGGTGGGCCTGATCCAATCAGTTGAAAACCTTATAGAAAAAGAATTCCCTGACTTGCAGAAGAGGGAATTCTGTCAGCACACTACCTTTGGACTTAAAATCAACATCAACTCTTTCTTGGGTCTCCAGGATGACAATCTACCCTGTAGATTTTTGACTTGTCTCTCCACAATGTGTCGGGCAAATCCCTAAAATAAATCTCTCATGTATATATAGGATATATTCTATTTCTCTGGAGAACCCTGTCTAATGCATTTTCTCACTTCTCTATCAGTGTCTCCTGAATCATATTCCATTTAAATTATCCTTGATTTAGCACTGTTGTTCTCTTTCCAGAACACATCGGGCATCATCTGGAGGCATTTTTGGTCACTATAGGAGTGGGTCTAGTGTGTGAGACCAAGATGCTGCTCAACATCCTGCAATTCACAGAATAGCCCCTGCAGCAAAGACTTATCCAACCCCAATTGTCAATAGTGCTGAGGTCAAGCCTGACTTTGAGTCAGCTTCTGGGGAAACCCAAAGTTAGGCAAGGATTTAAATGGAAAAGATAAATGTTCCTGAACTAGGAAGAAGTTCTAGAATCAAGGTTACTAAAAGTCTGCAAAAACAAACAAATGAAAAAACTTAAATAATTGCAGATAGGGTGTACAAGACTATCAGAAAACCAAATTTATTGTGCTACTGAGGAGGTGTCTTTAATTTGGCAGTATCACAAAATGGGAACAAAACCCTGTGGAATTTACCTCTGTGTGGTCAATAACGACACAGAGAAACCAAGATTAGAACAGCCTAGTAAGACAGTTGATGGTTAACAAATTCTTCCTCTGTGTTCCAGTACCATGTTAATGTGATTCTCACACAAGCCCCAGACTTATAGAGCTTGAGATTCAAATTCATGTCTCAGCAAAAAAGTCTGATTATTTAACATCATTAAGTTCTGGGAAGGTCCTCAAAATGTCACTACCCTATGCCTGCCTTGCCAGAAAATTTCTTTTTAGTGCTACCTGTCAAGTCTCTTGTTTCTCCTGGGAGATGCCATTTTCTCCCCTCATCTGGATGGTTCTGAGTTCTCTGGGTATGTGAATTTAACAGGCACTGTAGGGTGTTACAATATCTGTTCCTCACTATCTGTGTGTTGTTCATTTTCAGACAATCCAATTGCAGAGCTTGCCTTGGCGTCTTTGATAATGGAGTTGGATCCGGGGCAAAAAAGCAGGGCCAGCAGTTGGTGAGAAAATAAGTGAGAGTCAAGGAGAAGCCTCCAAGAAAACGTTTCTGGCTGCTTTGCTAATGCTTGGATTGATTTGACGCAGATAATCTTGGAGAGTTTTGATTATTAATGTGCCTAATTCTACAGTTTCCATGTAGGAAGTGGGTTCTTCTATAGGGCAGGATCCTCTGAAGGTTTCCATGAGTGGGATCAATGGTAGTTTAGCCTCTTGTCCCATACAATATGTTGACTAGAGCATTGCTGATTCAAACTCCAATTGTGCCACTGAAAATGCCAGACACTATTCTGGGGCTGTAACAATAGCTTCTGTGCCACCTGATTCTATTCCAACATGAGAATAGCACAGAAGCATATCAGAACCTGTAGTTTTATAGATAACATTTGAAAAAATATATATGAAAAGAAAACAGTCAAACATTATATTTAGCTTTGAAAGCTGTGAGCTGAGACCCTTGTACTGAAAACCCACTGGTCTGAATTCTAATTTTATCTCTGTTATGAATTATAACCTTAGAAGAGTTACATAATTCCCATGGGCCTTAGTTTCCTCAACTGTAAAATAAAGTTTGATGGTCTTCCCAGCTCAAATATTCTATAATATCTCTGTAAAATCAGAAAATTCAGACTTCATATCATAAAAATTATTGTCATAGTATTAATTAACCTGTTTCCCAAACCTCTTTATTAATGACAAAATTATTGTTGATGGAGACAAAAATCATGGAAGAAATAATTTTGCCCACATGGAGTTGATTTAGGATTGAATTGATAAGTACCTTGTGAGAAACACATTACGTGAACAGTTTCTTTAAGCCAGTAGAATACACTGATGTATGAAAAAAATGATTGGCGTGACTCTGTGTGAGAGGGGAAGATTTACAATTACCACCATGAACAGCCCAATGCACTCTGGGCTCCAGAGTGCAGAAAGTATTGTTTGTGAACATTAACTTTTGTCTCTGAAACTTATAAGTTGGTCATTGTATTAGTTTTGGTTCCCCAAAAGCAGATCCTAGGAGTATGATTTGAATGCTACTAATTTATTGGAGGTGATAGCTGGAAGCAGAAGAGGAAGAGTAGGAACAGTGAGACAGGAAAGAGAAAAGCCATGAGGGAACACCAAGAAGTAAGAGGTTAGTGCTCAATTACCCTGGTGAGATTCTGAAGAATTGCATAAGAATGGCACTCATAATTGACCCACTGGAGGACAGGGAGAATTGGCATCTATTTTCTGAATCCTATTCCTCTTTGTTGAAGATAGTTCCCAGGGGCATCAACCCACCTACAACTTTGGGTATGTTCATATGCCGCCTTGCTCTCCATGCCATTCACTCATGTCTTCTGAGAAAGCAAAACGGAGAGAGCTTCAGCACTTGCTTTTTGTGGGACATTTGCAAAAAGGAAGACCCATCCACCACAGCTGTCTTGGAATCAGGTGGGCTAAGCGAACCTGACTTGGTGCATCTCAAGTGCCCCATTTATTTGAATGAGAAATTTCACATTTACATTTTAATTCAGCCAAAAGGAGAGACGTGCGTGTGAGTTAAGACAGTGACTAGAAAAAAAATATCTATAATACCAAGTTAGAAATATCTGCCAAGGAGGTGGCCTTGGAGAAGAAAAATGGAAGGTCCTATGGTGGGTGGGATGCCTATTCTGGGCATTGCAGCCAACAGCCAGGAGCACGAGTCCAGGCTTCTGTGTTCCCTTCCCAGGCCATGACTACATCATGGTTAAGAGAGCCAGAGAAGCATGTGCCAGCATCCAATAGCTGACTACCGACCCTTTCACTTCTTCCTCCCAATTCACATACTTTTCTTTCTGAATTTAAAGAACTAGAAAAGAGGGAGGGACAATCAATATCACTTAAAAAGCCATAAACCTCATTTTCTGTGCACATTTATTAACCTTGGGAAAAACCTGTCTTTTAAAGAACAAACTTGAATAGCTCTGATTTGGACTTTGATATTTCAACTCCCAAATCTTCAGAGGGGGACAGAGGAGGGCATTTTATTCAATTAAATATCAAAATGAAAACCTCGTGCCTTCATTGGCTAACCAAGGCTCTTTTGATTCAAGGAACAGAGTCCCTCTGAAGCAATAGTTAAACAAGGGGAGATTTATTTTAATAACACAACATAGATATGCATAGACTCAAAGCACATGGACTTTCCAAGGACTGGAATCAGCAACTGAATATTTAGTAATGAATTTTTTCTCTATTTATTAGGGTCTGCATCTCTCTCTGTCTCTGTCTCTGTTTTTTTTCTCTCTGTATGTGTCTCTTTCCTTCAATCTCTCTCTTTCTGTCTCTTCTCAGGGCACCAAATAACCTTCACTCCCAACCTTCTAGTTCTAGTAACTCTTTTAAAAAATTTACTTCATATTATATGTACATATTTTCAGGGTATGTGATAATTTGATGCATTCATATAATCAAATCAGGGTAATTCTAGTACTCTTTCTAACCAAGAGTTTCCCATTTTTCTAGAAGACCAACTTTCCAAGAGAGGACCCACTAGATCCATTCCAATTCACACTAGAGCACATAAGTCATAAATTGTTGGAAACTATACAGGTAGGTCAAGTTCTCATCTCTTGTTCAATCAGCTGTTGCAGGGGGCAGGGTTACAGAGACCACAGTATACTCAGTATGGCTGTGGGCAGAGTGGATCACCCCAAATCACATCTTGCCCCTGTGTGAAGTTAACAGTAAATATACTTTATCTAGGACTTTCATAAAAGCCCATTAGAAAGTGAAGAATTAAGTTACTTAATTTTATGTACTATTATAGTTTATTGATCAATATATTTTCAAGTGAATGTAGCTGGTACTAACTTTAATGAACAATCTACTTACTTGTGAGACCCTAAGTAAATAAATAGTGGCATGTTGTGCCGTTGACCAGCTGGGTTCTGGCGATCCTTCTGCCTCAGCCTTCCAAGTAGGCTGAACTACAGGTGTGTGCTACCACACTAGGCTAATTTTTTATTATTGTAGAGATGAGGTCTTGCCAAGTTGCTTGGGCTGGTCTTGAACTTGTGGGCTCAGGATATCCACTCGCCTTGGCTTCCCAAAATGCTGGGATTACAGGCTGAGCCACTGAGCCCAGTCATGGTTTTTGTTTTTTTTAGGTTTCCCTTCTATCTTCCATAAGCAGTAGTAATAATACCTATCAGTAGATCATATGTTGGCAAGCTACCACAAGTGGGTCAGATCTGGCCTGCTGCTTATGGGTAAATAAAGTTTCATTGGAATGCAGCCTCACCCATTCAATGATATAATATAAGGATATAATGGCAAAGTTGAGAAGCTTGTACAGGGACTTAAGTTCAATGAAACCTAAAATATTTGCCGTCTATGAAGTTTGCTGATCCATGGCCTAGATAATTGTGATGATTATTTGTGATAGTGCTTCCCAAAGCACATAACTTGGTGATCACTCATTTGTTCAATGTATGCTAAATTCTTTTGTCTGACTCGGAACCTATTCAGGGCTCTAAGACCACATACTTTTTCAGGAAAAAAAGTAGCCGACACGTTCAAGATCAAGGAAGTGATTTTTATGCATTTAATACACTCTTGAAATCTTCACAGGTTTTCAGTTAATCTGTTAAATGCAGCAGTGTGTTCATAACTTAATTTGTATATTTTAGCCATTTACATTAATGCAAGTAATTGGCAGGTACCACATTAACACACAAAGGTAGTTAATGCCATGCATAGAAAAAAGCATATTTAGTTCTTTATTATTTCTTCCAAATAATATAATGCATAAATCATAGAATTGAAGGGCCTGAAAAGACGTGTGAGGGTGGATTCATTCATTCCTCAGCTTCTGGGCAGCACTTCGCCTCAATTATCCTACAAAAATCGTTGTGTTTTATTCATTAAAATCACCAGATAATGGAATTCCACAGAATCTTTTGGTGACATGCACCAAGGTCTCACAGTTCTCCTAAATGGAGCCCAAATTCGTCCTGCTGCTAGGCCCTTTCATCTTGTTCTCAAAGGTCTGAGCTATTCCACCTGTTTGTGCATTGTATAAAGTCACTGAAATGCACCGACTCTTTCCTTTCCTTCGTGTGAAGGAGGACTGTGGCCAAGCAGCTATGTGGGCCTTGAAGATTGCTCCCCTACAATCAAGGCTACTTCTGATCAGGGAGAAGGTTAAAGCTACTGTTTAGTAGTCCATGTTCAAGAGGTGAGGCAGTGAGGCTTCTGAGACAAAAACAAAAAAACATATTTTTCTCTGTTTCATATACGTGGCCATTGCCTTTTTTCCAACTATAAAATAAGTATAGTATTATAAACAATGTCATTTTCTACGTTGGAAGACAATTACCTGCTTGGAATGTTCTGTGGTGTATTTTCTTTTAATATTTAAAATGCATTTTCTTAAACTTATATCCTTGATAAGGATACTCCAGTACATTATGACAATAAAATGCTTAAAATGTTTGGAAAATGAACTCCTTTAGGACAAAAGAGGGTCATTTAATAGGCCTATTTTTTCTGAAAACACTTTCTAAGAGGATTAGGCAAACTAAAAGTACAGTCAAATGTATTTCTACAAAGTTGTAGTTAAGAACAAATTAATATAAGCAAAGATGTGTTTAATACTGCATTTCTCTATTTTCCCAGGATTTTTTTTTAAAAGACAAGCACGAACACATATATTCATTATTCAAAACTCTTCTCATTTTAAGGATTACTTAGAATATAGGGATTGGGGACTTACCTGCCATTCAATCCCTTCTTCCTGCTCCTCTGATTACACATGCCATAGTAGACCTCACCACAGATGGACTGTTTCTGTGGCTTAATTGTTATTAGTCATCAGACTTGGTGACAAGGGGAGCTATCCAAAGAATTCACAGTTGAAGATGTACCTCTATATAAAGGCAGGGAAGGAAACAAAGGTTTCTAGGTAGCAAGAGAGCTGTTGGTGAGATGTACCAGTGGCATAATTTGATGATTGGTTCCTACAAACCTGAGATATATCCATTCACCTCTATCAAGGGACTTTAAAAATAGACAGTGGTGAAAGAAGCAAACCATATTGGCTGACCTGGAAAAAAAAATCAGCAAAAATTAAAATGTTTCTTGGTAACTACGTCATATAAGCTAAACAATGTTTTATCAATATCTCTTTGCAGATATAAATAATTATAAGATTTGCAGCCACACTCCTAGAAATGCATATTAGAGTTAAAAATTTTTTTCTGATAATTTTAAGCCATGTTTCACTCCTTTTTAAAAATGTGGTATTTGTAGGTTTAACCACTTGATAGATCATGTAAATGATAATGTTTCAGTCACTGATCTGATGTGTGTTTATTACCCAAAATGGGTCAGATAGTTTTTATAACTGAGCCACAGCCTTTATTTACTCTCACAGGTAGCTTTGTAGAAATAGATAAAAATAATTCCATTTTAATCAGGTAGAATTCTGAAACTTATGTGTTTTCTTTAAAATTTCTTTCAAATTTTAGAATACCATCAATGCTTGTGCCATTTTCTTAAAGAAGAGTCTAGGATGGCTTCTTAGGTTGAATGAATTCAACTTTCAAATTTGATTAATAAAATATGTTATATGCAGAAAGGCTACTGATTTCTAATTCAGTTCCCCATCACATTCTCACTAAAACACTGTGAGAGGCACCTTTAATCATGCTAATTCCAGGCAGGTTTATAATGTCCTGGAGATTTGTACATTTCAGTTTGAATTAATCATCATCTCCCTCCTTCTCTCTCTCTTATCAAGCATTCCCCTCCTCCTAAGTCCTTTCTAGTCTGTTAATGACATCATCATCCTCCTGGCCACAAAGTCTCAAAACCTCAGTCTTAGTTGCCACATTTCTTGTCCTGCATAATGTGTACAAAATGTAATATTGTAATATTTCTTATATCTATTCTTCCTCTTTACATCACTAATTCATAGGCATATTTCTTCTAGTCCATATCAGATGTTCATAGACCCTTATCTGCAGTTCTGAGCCCCCCCAAATTCTGATAGCTCAAAGTTTTTATTTTTTGTTTTGTAAAATAATTTGTTGACATGAGTATGAACTGACATGAAGCTTTTTAGAGACATTATTGACAAAATTTAGTTTGAATTTATCTGGAGAATTGTTGAGGTGTTTGACCACAGGTAGTTTTGCTAGACCTCAGTTTATCCAATAAATGGTATATGCCTTGTAGCACCTTTCTAAAATCTGTAAAATTCTGAATCCAGAATATATCTGACCTCAAAGGTTTCAAATGAGAAAATATGGACTTTTGTTATCAGAACCTCTTGAAAAAGACTCTACTTATTTTTTCTAGCTCCTTTAATCAATTCTATGCATTTCTACCAAGTGAACATTTCTGAATATATCTACTCCAAACTGGATCATTCAGCAGGTACAAGGGGGATCCCTTCAAAAAACTGTAATTATCTTTTTGGAGTGCTGGCCTCTTGTAGTACACTCGGAATTTGATCCTTTGGAGCAAATGGTTAACCAAAGTTTTTACCTGGAAATTTTGAGAAGGTTGTTTCATGATTTGTGGAAGAAACATCCTGAGTTGTGGCAAACAGATGACTAGTTCTCCCACCATGACAATGCACCTGCCCACACTGCGCTGTGTCCAGCAGTTTTTGACAAAAACAGCATAACCCTGTGCCCCAGCCTCCCTGTTCACCTGATCTCACCCTGAGTGACTTTGTTGATGAAAAAAGTGCTCAAAGGGAAATGTTTTGCCAGTGTGGAAGAGGTAAAACAAAAAAATGGCAGAAGCACTAAAAAGCATCAAAATTGATGAGTTCAAAAACTGTTTTGAGCAGTGGAAAAAGTATCTTGATAGGTGTATTGCATCAAACAGAGAGTACGTCGAAGGTGACTGAAGTTTAAGCATATGAGAATAAATACACAATTTTTTATAAATAAAGTCCAGTTTTGGGGGGCTCCCACTGGTACATCTTCCTCCATATTCCAACATTCAAGTCTTTTACAATCTGGTCTACCTTTTCTACACACAACAGGTGGGGGTTTAGAGGACACTGAGTTTGCATATAGACTAGCTTTGAGAAATGTAAGATATCCAAAATTAAGAGTCATGTTTAATATACTTGTATACCCATAGGTTAACTACTGAGTGAAGGGACACTCAATAAATATTTGTTGAATAAATAATATTGAACAAATAAATAAAAATAAAGCTGGCTGAGAAAAAGAAGAAATGAAGGAAACACTAAACAAGAAGCATTGATTTGAGCAAGTGTGAATAAAATGTAAACTGGCAGAGATTTTAGTTCACATTTCTATGCTGGATGCTGGTCAGGCTCTATTAAAGAGTCAACTTTGTACTCCTTAACTCAAGAGGGATATTGAAATTTTAGAAAAGATCAAAGAAGAGACAAGTAAATGATTATGCGTTACTATTAAAGTTTGAAGTCTGGAAGTGTGATACCTCCCACTCTATTTCTTGTGCTAAGGATTGTTTGGGCTATTCGTAGTCATTTGTGTTTCCATATGAATTTTTGTATTGGCATTTCCAAGTCTGGCAAGAACAATGTTGGTAATTTAATGGGTATTGCATTGAATCTGTAGATTGCCTTTGGTAGGATGGCCATCTTAACAATGGAAGAAATGTCCACTGATTCTTCCTATCCATGAGCATAGGATATTTTTCCATTTGTTTGTGTCTTCTTGGATTTCTTTGAGCAACGTTGTGTAGTTTTCATTGTAACGGTTTTTCATTTCTCTGGTTAGGAAGATGTTGAGGTATTTCATTTGTGTGTGTGTGTGTGTGTGTGTGTGTGTGTGTGTGTGTGTGTGTGTGTGTGTGGCTATTGTGAATGGGAATGTGCTTTTTATTTGGTTCTCTGCCTGCATGCTGTTGGTATATAAGAATGCAACTCTCTTTTCACATTATTTTGTACCCTGAGACTTTGCCAAAGTGACAGGAGGTTTTTGACAGATTCTCGTGGATTTTCAAGGTATAGGATCATATCAACAGCAAAGAAGGATAACTTACCTTCCTCTTTTCCTATTTGGATACCCCTGATTTCCTTCTCTCTGTCTAATTTCTCTAGCTAGGACTTCCAACACAATATTGAACAGGAGGAGTGAGAGTGGGCAGCCTAACATCCAGGATTTATAAGGAACTCAAATGTGCTGAAAGGAAAAAAAACACATAGCACCATTAAAAATTGGGCAAAAGATATGAATAGACACTTCTCAAAAGAAGATATACGGGCAGCCAACAGACACGTGAAAAAGTGCTCAGCTTCATTAATCATCAGAGAAATGCAAATCAAAACCACGTTGGGAAACCACCTGACCCAAGTAAGAATGGCCATCATTAATAAAAACAAACAACAGATGCTGGCAAGGATATGGCAAAAGGGAATGCTTCTATATTGTTGGTAGAAGTGCAAACTAGCTCAGCCTCTATGGAAAACATTATGGTGATTTCTGAAAGAACTCTAAATTGACCTTCCATCTGACCCAGCAATCCCCTTACTGAGAATATACCCAGAGGAACTAAAATTATTCTATAAAAAAAATACTTACACATGCATGTTTATTGTAGCACTGTTTACAATAGCAAAAACATGGAACCAACTGTGCTGCTCATTGAAACTGGACTGGATAAAAAAATGTGGTACATATACACGATGGAATATTATGCAGCCGTAAAGAAGGACAAGCATATGGACTTGCAGCAACTTGGATAGATTTAGAATTTATAATACTCAGTGATCTATCATAGAAACAAAGAACAAAGTTCCATATGTTCTCACTCACAAGTGGACTCTGAACAGTTACCATAATACTATAAGAAAGGGATTAGCAGTAATGGGATACTGCTGGAGGTTAGGGGGATGGGGACACAATATTAGTAAGGGTACCTGATCTCAAAAAAGGGAAAGTGGGGACCAAAGGGAGGCCCAGACTACCTCTATGATGTCCACTTGTGTACTTAATCCTGAATTTTACCTCACATCTTTAAAATAAAATATATATTTTAAAAAGAGTTCTTATTAGAAATATTTAAACAAAAGGCTTTTTTTCTAATAAAGAAGAAACAAAATGATGGGAGCTGTGTGATAGTGAGCCGTGGTGGCCTTGAAGTATTAGTTGTCTCTGTGACTAGTGACAGAAAGGGAGTGGGGTGAGAGATGAAGTGCCTGCAATTCTGCACAATTGCTAAGAATCTGAAGGGGCCCTCAGGATCCACGGTTGGTTTCCTCTCCCCGCATTGAAGTAAATTGGTTTAAGCACAATAAGAGGGGTTTGTTTTATACTAAACAAAGTAACTCTATTTGGACTGCAATCTGAGATATTTCAGGTATACCTTCTGAAGAAACAGGTTTAAGTTATGTTAGAATATATTTGGATGATAAATCAAAAAAATTCTTCATGAAACAGGTTGAAGAAATTGAAACAAGTATTAAAATTTTATTTGATTTTTATTTGGACCTTTAAAAAAATATATAGACACCAATATTCTTGGAATCATTTAGAATCATTCCGGTTGGGGAATAGGCAAGCAAACTCAAGGGCTTTTTGCATAGTTTTTTTGTAATGTAGAATTCTGATGAACTATATTCAAAGGGCATCAGAAGAAAAAAAAATTTAAAAAGCAAGCTAGCTACTGGTGACAGAAATAGAAGCAGCAGAGAGGTTTGTGATCCTTTTGACAATTCATAAGGAAAGCTTCATCTGTCATAACCTTAAGCACAGTAGAATGTCTACGAATACTCCAATAACGGTGGCTTATATTTGAATCACCTAGTCAGCAGCTCTAGTAGTACCAATATGACATATATGAATGGACCTACTCAACCCACATTCCAATCATTCACTTCACTTCTAACCTAGGACTTTAATGACTGCCAAGCTTCAACATTCTCTTGCACGCACTCATCTCAGGCATGCGCTTCTGACAGCTTATTCAAACAAAAGGAATATGACTAAACTCCCAAAGCAGGACATAGGGAGTTCTAGCACTGAAAAGCAAGCCAAATTTACAATTTAAAAATAAATTCCAGCAGTGTTCAATAAATTACATATTGTATACGATAAGAATTACATTATTATTGCCATAATAATATATGGCAGTTATTAGAATTACAGCAATAACACATGCAACTGCTAATAGACTTATAATGTAGCATGCCATTGGGAAATAAAAACTAACTATATTTTTTTCCTGTTACCAAACAAATGCTGCTATAATCTATACTATAATTTAAATTGAGTAGTTATAAGTAGAGGTTTACACCCATATTTGCTATGCATATATACCCCTCTGTCACATAATTTTCCACTAACATTAAATAAGAGAAAAATATCACACACAGGCTGTTTCTATATACTCAAACTCTTTTGGTTATTTTGACTTAATAAACTGGCTAAGTCAAGTTATTCAGTTAAAATAAGTTGAACTCAACCAAAAAAGTAAGAGAGGTCAAAACAATAATCAAGTCAGTTAAAAACTGAGTTTTAATTTTTTTTAAGGAGTTTTGATTTGACTGGTTAAGTCAGTCAAAAGAATCAACCCAGTATTTAGACATACCTAACTTACTGAAAAAATAGTATCAATAACTCACATTTATTAACTTATTTGGTATTGGCCAAGCCCTCTGAGGTAGATGGGACAAATGTTCACATTTTTATTTTTAAGCTCAAAAGTTTTAAAGAGAAGTGGGTAGAATGTGCTGTCTATAGCCGCATAACAGACCAACCCAAAGCACAGTGACTTAAAACAATGATTTTAAAAATAAATTTCTCACAATTCTGAGGGCACTCATGAAATTCCATTCAGATGAGAACTTGCCTGGGATTGGAATATCTAAGGTGATCTCTCATCCTCAAGGGTTTCTCTCCTTCTGGTCACTCATTATTCAATAGACTAGGATGAGTTTCTTTCTAACAAGGCAGTTGACTTCCAAGTGCAAGCATTTCAAGAAGACTAGCCCCGGTGTGAAAGTTTTATCAAGTCTCTGATTATATCACACTTGCTAATGTCTCATTGGCCAAAGCAAGCCCAGAGACAAGGTGGGAGGGGAATACATAAGGACTACATAGTAGGAGATATGGGGGTCACCAGCACAATGTTCTTCCTTTTTAATTTTTTATATTATTATTATTTTTTTGAGTTGGAGTCTCACTCCACTGCCCAGGCTGGAGTGCAGTGGCATGCTCATGGTCACCCCAGCTCAGGTGATCCTTCCGCCTCAGCCTTCCAAGTAGCTGGAACCACAGGCATGCACTACCATGCACTGCTAATTTTTTTTTTAAATTGTAGAGTGAGGGCTCGCCAAGTTACCCAGGCTGTTCTTGAACCCGTGGGCTCAGGCAATCCCCTTACCTCGGCCTCCCAAAGTGCTGGGATTACAAGTTTGAGCCACCGCAGCCAGCCTACAATATTCTACCACAACGTTGAATGTCATACAGCAGACATGTGATAGATCAAGATTAGAACTCAGATTTCCTTAATTGTGGCTTTCTTCCCATCAGACCAAGCTGACTCTCCAATGTCAATTTATTCTTTCCTTAGTAATATTAAGAAGATTCGTTCTTGTAGCATTGGTCAAAGAGAATAGCATATTAGAGGACAGCTTTTTAAAAATTGCATATTGGCTTTTAAGATCCGAGTAATACTTGCCAACCAGTTTAAACTTCAGTCATTTTTAATCTAAGAAGAAAGTCTGAGTCAAACACACATTTGCTTGTTTTGATAAACCTTTATTTCAATGACTCAAAACCATACAAAGATCCAAGACTGATCTTGGGGTGTATCCTTTTACCTTATAAAGGTTCAACACTTGAAGGAAAGACTAGGATTATTATGCTCCTATGCTGAATACTTGAAGAAACTGAGAATCAGAACTGCTGAGTGACTTTTTCAGAATCTCATGGTGTGTTATATAGCCTGGTTTCCAACTTCAGAAGGTTCTTGCTTTGGAAGAGCTCATGAGCCTGGGAATCCATTTGCATAAAGCCTTCTGTAGCAGCTTAACAAGGAAATCTTCTCCACCTCCTGATTGTTTATAGCACAGATTGATGGTGCAGTATATTTTGGCATCAGACGAGTTCCATTTCTTGCAATATAGCTCAAAGCATACCTCAAATCAGCAGTTCTTTAGCTTCCTAATTTCAGAATCCCTTTACATTCTTAAAAATCATTAAGAACCCCAAAGAGTTTCTGCTGCATAAATTGTACCTATTCCTATTTACTGCACTAGAAATTAAAGCTGAGAATTCTTTTTAAAATCACAGGAACACAAAAGCATACATTCCATTAGCTGTGAGGATTATGACATCAACACATGTTATATTGCCCTGGTACACTCCATTGTATCCTCAGAAGGGAATGAGAGTGAACAATGCAAATTGTATCTTATTTGTTGTTATAAATATAGATTTGACCTGATGAACCCACAAAAAGGAGTCAGAGACACTCAGAGGTTTCTGGAACATATTCTAAGAACTACTGTTCTACATGACTTTCCCTTAAAAAAAAAATACCTAATGCTGGATGAAATTTTTAAATATCTCCTTTAAATGCACTGCTAAGCTGACAAGAAATTAAAGGCTATTCTTAGAGGACAAAACTGAAGCGAAAGCACAAACCCAGAGAGGTGAGGCAAGGATAACTGTCCATCCTCCATGATCAACAGATTTTACTGTAATGGATGTGTAGGGAAGAGGAGTGAGAAGTAGAAGCTGACCTAAAGTGGTTAATTTGCCAGAAGACAACTTCACTGGGATCTCATCATTATGCCAGAGCTTCAAAGGATACTATGTCTCAGAGAAAGGGTGAATAAGGGGAAATGACTGACCCACAGAAAGGGATACAAGAAAGACCAGACTCGGTGACTCAACCTGCAATCCCAGCACTTTGGAAGGCCGTGGTGAGAGGATTGCCTGAGCTTGTGGGTTCGAGACCTACCTGGGCAACTTGGAGGGACCTCATCTCTACACTAAATCAAAAATTAGCCAGGTGTGGTAGCACATGCCTGTAATTCTGGCTACTTGGAAGGCTGAGGCAGAAGGATTGCCGAAGCCCAGCAGGTGGAGGCTGCAGTGGCCAGGAGTGGCCACTGCACTCCAGTCTGAGTGATAGAGTGAGACTCTGACTGAAAAAAAGAAAAGAAAAGAAAATTTTCTCTCAGTGTTGGCTTTCAGTGGAAATTCTCCTGAGAAGTCATAACCACAGACTCGCTCTCTTATGAATTTTCAGCCTATTTTAAATATAAGGTTATCCCAGGATGGTGGTGCTTCCAGGCACCAGGTGAATACAAATGCAAATCCTACCTGAAGGAACATCCTTTCACTAAGACTTCAAAGACTTTTCACACACATGTGCTATTATTATTAATGTTGTTGTTATTTATTTTATAGTTGTGGGGTACAAGTGAGGATTAATATAAGTAGGTTGCATGCAAGTGAAGCTTGGACTTCTAGCCAGCTCTGTGACTCCCTGATAGTAGATCAAGTACCCATTATATTGTCACATGCCTCCCCAGCCCCAGCAGTGCCCAGTGTCTGCCGATCTCACCCTTGTGCTAGTGTGACTAGTGTTCAGGACCTCTGAGGAGAATATGCGGTATTCATTTATGTGTTTCTGTAATAATTTACATAGTATGATGGTCTCCAGCCACTTCCAAGTTGCTGTGAAGACCATGACTTTGTTCTTCTTTATGGCTGCATAATATTCCATCATGTACACATACCACATTTTGCTTATCCAGTTCACTTTCAGTGGGCATTTTGGTTGATTCCATGTCTTTGCTGTTGTGAATAGTGCTACAATAAACACGTGTATGCAGGTGTCTTTTTGATGGAGTGATTTGTGTTTCTCTGGTTATATTCCCAGGAAAGGAATTGCTGGATTGTATGGAAGTTCAATTTCCTGTTCTTTGGGAAATCACCACACTGCTTTCCATAGAGGTTCAACTAGATTTCATTCCTTAGGAATGAAATGTCCTCTTTTCTCTGCAGCCGTGCTAGCACATGTTGCTTTTTTACTTATTATTAGCTATCTTTACCAGTGTTAGGTGGTAACTCATTGTAGTTTTCATTTGCATTTCTCTGATGGTTAATGAGGTTGAACATTTTTTCTTGTGTTTGTTGGCTGCTTGTATGTCATTGCTTGAGAAGTGTCTGTTTATTCCTTTGCCCTCTTTTTTTCCTTATTTGAATTCCTTGTAGATCCTGGATGTTAGACCTTTGTCAGGTCCTAGCTTGCAAATCTTTTTTCTTATTCTGTGGGTTGTCTCTTTACCCTCTTGATTGTGTCTTTTGCTGAACAAAAACGTTTAGGTTTGATAAGGTCTCACCTGTCTATCTTAGCTTTTGCAGCCATTGCTTTTGAGGACTTGATCATAAATTCATTGGCTACTCCAATATTCAGAAGGGCGCTCCCTATGTTTTCTTCTAAGATTCTTACAGTTTGAGGTTTTACATTTAAGTCCTTGATCAATTTTGAGTTAATTTTTGTGCATGGTGATAAGTAGGGGTCCAGTTTTATTCTTTTGCATGTGGCTAGCCAGTTTTCCCAGCACCATTTGCTAAACATGACTTTCTTTCCCTAATGTTTGCTATTGATGGCTTTGTCGAACATGAGTTGGTTGAAAGACTGTGTTTTTATTTTCAGATTCTCTGGCCTGTTCCATTGGTCTATGTACCTATTCCTGTATCAACATCATGTTGTCTTGGCTACTGTAGCCTTGTAATATAGTTTAAAGTTTGGAAGTGTGATATTGACTTTCTAGGACTGTGAAAAATGATGTTGGTAATTTGATAGAGATTGCATTGAGTCTGTAGATTGCCTTGGGTAGGACTTATTGATAATATTGATTGTTCTAGTCCATGAGCATGGGGTGTTTTTCCATTTGTTTGTACCATCCCTGATTTCTTTGAGCAGTGTTTTATAGTTCTTATTGTAAAGGCCTTTCACTTCTCTGGTTAGGTGAATGCCAAGGTATTTTATTTTATTTTATTTTTGTGGCTATTTTGAATGGGGTTACGTTTTGTAGTTTGGTTCTCAGTCTGCTTGCTGTTGGTGTGTAGAAATGCCGCTGTCTTTTGTGCATTGATTTTGTATCCTGAGACTTTATCAAAGTCATCATATCGTCTGCAAATAGAGATAACTTAACTTTCTATTTTCCTATTTGGATACCCCTGATTTTCTTCTCCTGACTGATTGCTCTGGCTAGGACTTCCAGTATTATGTTGAATGTGAGTGGTGAGATTGGGCATCCTTGTCTTATTCCAGTTCTTAGGGGAAATGCTTCCAGTTTCTGCCCATTAAGCATAATACACATGTGGTATTAAAAATAACTTCATACTTTAAAAAAAAGTATGACACAAAGAAATAAGGAAACAAATTGCTGAGAATACAGGTGGGTCTTGGTGGCTCAGCCTGCAATCCCAGCACCTCAGGAGGCCGAGGTGAGTGGAATGCCTGAGCCCACAGGTTCGAGACCAGCCCCGGCAACTTGGTGAGATCTCGTCTCTACAATAAATCAAAAATTAGCCAGGTGTGGTAGCACGAGCCTGTAGTTCCAGCTACCTGGAAGGCTGAGGTGGAAAGATTGCTGGAGCCCTGCAGGTCGACACTGGGGTGGCCATGAGTGTGCTGCTGCACTCCAGCCTGGGCAACAGAGTGATATTCCAACTCAAAAAAAAAAAAAAAAAAAAAGTGGGTGAAGACAAGAACTTTAAAAACTGTGGAATAAGAATAAAAATAAAAGAAACTTTGAAAATATATCAAAGACCTAGTCAGATTTGAAAGGAATAAAATAGAATTTTTAAATAATATAATTAAATAGCTCTTTTAGAGATGATTATACTTGAAGTTAAATAGTACATGAACACATAAATTGATTGAGATTCTAACATACTGATGATAAGTGTGTAAATTGGTAAAACCAGTTTGGAAAACTATTTGGCAGTATTTGCTAAAGCTGAAAAACACATACCCCATGACAAAGCAATTCCTTTAGGTATAAGCTCAATAAAAATGCTCAACATATGCTCACCAAAATAAATGTGTAAGAAACTTTATAGCAGCACTATTTATAATGGTTATAAATGTGTGTTCATTTTATGAAAATTCATCTAGCTAAAAATTTAGGATTACTTTATTTTTATATATGCATGTTGTGCTTCAATAAAAAGTTTACACACATCATATACATGATTTCCTTAACATCTAAAGAAAAGGGCAGCCCTGATAAATCAGGGCAGCTACTACTCTTAAATAGATTTATTGTACAAACTAAAAGAGAAGTCGATAATTAGATACCTTTAAAAAGAAAATTAATTGACCAGAAGATACATCTTTAAAAAAATTAGAAGAACATGGTCAAAGGAGATAAAAGGTATGGAAAAAGAAGGTGAAAGACATGGAAGACTAAGTCCTAATGTATGTTTATTTTGAATCCCAAAAAGAGATAAAAGAAAGCATGGAAAACAATATTTGCAGTAAATGACTCAGAATTTTCCAGAATAGATGTAAGACCGAATCCTTACAATCTGGAAGAAAATAATTTCCAGCTTGACACACACAAGGAAATACAGCCAGAACACATTATAGAAACATTGCAGAACAGCAAGAATAAAGGGGAGGCCCTAAAAGCAGCAAGAAGTAAAAGGGCAGGTTTTGTATGAAATACAAAGTAAAACAAAGAAAAATATTTAGACTGGCAGCAACAATGGAAATCAGAAGACCACTGTATGATGTGTTTAAAAGTTCTGAGTGAAAATAATTATTAATCTAAATATAGGCTGCAGAAGAAGGAGTTATGTAAAATTAAAGCATGTGAATACTCTGTGTTGTCTGCAAAAGTATGACACCAAGATACTACTCTTTTCACTATGGGTACTCTGGGTACTCTTCAACTGTTTGTGAGATTTAAACATATAGTTAATAAAATTAACTATCTATTAATGAAATTGATAATGAAATGTGCCTGCAACAGGCTAAATAGTTGTAGTCTGTCTAGTCCAAAGGCTGACAAGCTTCTCTAGATCTTACCATGAGACAGAGTATGTAGTATATGCTTAGGAAATATATAAATAGAGGAATGGACAAATAGATAAATGGGTGGTTGATGGTGGGATGGATAGAAGGATAGACAGATAAATAGATAGATAAATACAATAGAAATATACGTTTTGTGGGCTAATTTTGCTATCTTTGATCCTAATACTGAATACCTTTTAGGCAGAGTCTGAAACAGTATAGAGTCCAAAATGCCAATTTTTAAAATTTTCAGCTCTTGAATCTGATTGGTATATCTTGGGCTTAAGGAAATGTAGGGAAACAGCCTTATGCATCTATAGTGCAGTGCATTCAACTGCAGGATCACTCACTGGATGCCATTGGTAAGTTACCCAGTGAAATCAACCAATAAGAGATCCCTGACAGGGTGGAGGTCAGAGTCTTCCTCCTTTTCTGAGTGAAATGTGACATCAAATGTTGGGCCAGTTTGAACAGCTTAACCTAAGGCCCAGAGCTTTTTTATCTTCTCTGGACGCTGACAAAAAAAAAAAAAAAAAAAAGGTATAGCACACTTTAAAAAGTGTGTCACTGTTTCCTGAGAGAAATGATCTCCTCTCTAGAATCTGACTAAAAATCATGGGCAATTGAAAGCCTGGTTTATCCCTGTGGACTATTAGTCACCCTATAAAAAGTTAATTTAAAACAAATTAATCCATAAATCTCTACATTGTCTGCAAATACTTACCACTATAAAAAACCTAATTTAAACCCTTTCCCTTCTATTCTGAATTAGGGTTGCACTGCATTTTAGAAAATGTCTTCCTGATACAGAATAAATTACCAGTTATTTCTTTTCTTATTGATGTCGGTGGAAGTTCTTAGGGTAATATTAGGTCCAGTTTCACAGCCTTTTAGTGCTCAAAGAGAAGGAGAATGAACATGCAATATTTTACATAACCTTTAATACATAAACTTTATGCATTGGAGAAGTTTAATTTTAAATGCACCTCCTCGGGCCATTCCTTCTGAAAGTCACTAATATAGTTTCTTAGTTAACACTGTAGTCAAACTTACAAGATGGAAGAAAATGAAATCAGAGAGGTAGTTCTCTGATGGAGACAAAATTTGTACTTTCATCAGAATCATCAAAATTGGAGTCTCAAAAGAAGAAAAAGAAGTGGCCTTCACTTAACAATCAAAGGCTAAAAAGGACAACTTGAACCATGAGGCGGCTTAGATTTCTGCTGAAAAGCCAAAATGCAAATTCTATTTACTCTAGAAACACTGCTTTTAAATATTTGTGGAGCATGACCAATGACCAGGTTCACAATAATTTGTTCTTTTTTTTCTAGGTAGATGAGGTAATAACTAGAAACAGAGTCATTCAAAACACTTATTTCTAGTCCCCCCATCTTGAGGGGCAGCCTATTCAAAAGGGGGCATTGAAACCTTGCAGTTTGGAACTTTTAGAAATTCAGTTTTTGCATAGAGAAATTTTATTTCTTATCTTGAGCAATTTCTATTCTGTATATTTTAGAAGCGGTTATCATCTAAATCAGAGACTCAAGTGGTGATTAAATCTATGAAATCTGAATGCTCCCCAATTCCACTGCTGACAGCCAATGGGAATAACCAAGAGAGAATTTAGTATGTGGAGACATTTCATGGAAAGGTGTTCCATGACTGTCATGTCAGAATCTAAAAAAAGGCACTTATGGAGCTGCTAATTATCAAGCTCCCCCACACCACTATACTGATGTTAAATGGCACTGTTCCATTAGCTGTAATTATTCCATTTGTAATAAATAAGCATTAACCATTTTCAAATGTACACTCACAAATCATTTTTAAAGGATGAGTTTCATGCATTTAAAATCATATATTTCAAAACAGCCCAGGCGACAAATCTGTATAAAGGCCTAAATTCAAATTAGAAGAACATTTTAAAAAATTAAAATGAAATATATTCAGTAACAGAAATTATTATAGCCTGCTAAACCTTCAAGAGAGAGAACTACCACAACCAAGTAGAGAAGAAAAATGTTTAGATGTTCAGTTGGCTGAATGTTAATTCTTCAAAAGACCCAGGTTTCTTTATAGAAATCAGTCCCTGGAAGCTTGGAAGTGATGTGTTTGAAAATAGACTGATGGTTGAAGACCAGATGCAGTAGCATCACCACCCAAACGCCTTTGACCTCTATTCCGGAGAAGTGGGATGTAAGTAAGCCTTTGCAAATGCAGGAATACAAATGTGGGTGGGAGGGAGTGATTTGAGGATTTGAATGTGGAGGGATGAAGTAACTAGAAGTATGATCGATAGGCTTAGAGCTCACCCACAACCTCTACTGGCGGTCCTTTTAAGGATTTTTCCGTTCGTTAATCCTCAGACACTTAACCCACCTTACTTAAATTCAGAATAAAACCATCAATTCGTAGTACGATAAAACGTCGTGGAAGCATATGGGAATGAGCGGTGTGCCTTTCCTATGCATGCTATACTTCAATGAATTTTCAAAACAATGCAAAAAATAGGTTAACAATTATAAGGTTACTATAAAAATATTGATATACCTATATGCAGGTAAGGAAAACTAATAAAGCTGATTTAAGGGACGAATCCCAACAATAATTTTTCTAAGCAAATAAAAAAATTCCTTACTTTATTAATGAATATGAAGTCAGAGTTTTGTTTGCTACCAATCTTGCATGGAAAGGGGGTACTTACACATTGGTCCAAGAATTCTCGAATATTCTGGGGTGTGGACTCCCTGAAAATCATAGTGGTTTTAATAATACAACAGAAATTATTCTTACATCTCTACTGATATTATGAACACAGAGTAATTTTATTAGCAGAAACATGATTTATTATACAAACATAAACCTTCAACCATGGAGGAAAAAAATGTGTTTCACAACAAACAGGATTAATCTATTACTATCGTGAAAGAGCAATTACTTAGCCTAGTATTTGGACTGGAATAACATAGAGCTGTGTTGTTCGATATAGTAGCCACTAATGTGGTTATTTAATTTTAAATTAATTAAAATTAAAAATTCAGTTCCCTAGTTGCACTAGCCACATTTCAAATGCATTTAAGCACTTTCCAGGGGTACTTTCTAACAGTTAGCTAGAAGTCCAGACTCAGACAGTTCATAGTTTTCTGGCAACCCAAGAAGCTGGTTGAGTTGCTTTCACTGCTTAGATGTTCTGCAACAAACAAGCTTTTCAAATTTTGCAGTCAATACAGACTCTCAAGTTGAAGACTATATTCCTGAGAAATTAAATAAAAACTTCAAATCTGAAGTCAAATATCTTGGAGATATTTGTGTCCATTTTCTTTTTTTTTTGAGTTGGAGTCTCACTCTGTCACCCAGACTGGAGTGCAGTGGCAGCTCCCGGCCACCGCAGCCTCGACCTGCTGGGCTCCGGTGATCCTTCCGCCTCAGCCTTCCAAGTAGCCAGAATTATAGGTATGCGCTACCACGCCCGGCTGAATTTTTGATTTATTGTAGAGATGAGGTCTTGCTGCCCAGGTGGGTCTCGAACCCGTGGGCTCAGGCAGTCCACTCACCTCAGCCTCCCAAAGGCGCGGGATTACAGGTTGAGCCACTGAGCCCGGCTTGTGTCCATTTTCTATAAATGTTGGGGAAAAAATGATTTTCTGATGATAAGAAACAGAACCTGGATAGATTTAACCTTAAACAGATTCTTTTCCCCACTTCTCTTATGCTGTCTGTTCATTGTACTCCTGCCCTCTACCTAAATGTACACATATTTTCTAAACATTTCTTTCTTAACTTTGCTTATAATGGTAATAGCTAGCACAGTACATTGAATTTTTAAATATGCAGGACATCAAGATCTTTTTATGTCACGTATTCTCATCACATGTTATTGTCAATTCAAAGTTTTGGTTGCTTATAATTTTATTCCTTGCTATGAATATTCAGTTTTTTCTTCGTTTACTTAAAGTACCTTGCAACATCTAGACGATTGAAACAGTACCCAAATCTTGACTTTGAGTTAAGTATGGACCACTCTGTCTAATTTTTTTTTTTTTTTTTTGAGTTAGAGTCTCACTCTATTGCCGCAGCCTCGACCTGCTGTGCTCTGGTGATCCTACCTCCTCAGCCTTCCAAGTAGCTGGAACTACAGGCGTGCGCTACCCCACCCGGCTAGTTTTTTGATTTATTGTAGAGATGAGGTCTCACCAAGTTGGCCAGGCGGGTCTCGAACCCACGGGCTCAGGCAATTCACTCACCTCAGCCTCCCAAGGCATGGGATTACAGGCTGAGCCACCTAGCCCAACTTGTCTAATTTTATATTATACAAAGATACCTCAAGAAACATGTTTCTGTCTAAATTTTAAAAGCAAAATAACTGAATTCACTTTTTTTTTTTTTTTTTTTGAGTTGGAGTCTCACTCTGTTGCCCAGGTTGGAATGCAGTAGCATGCTCACGGCCACCGCAGCCTTGACCTGCTGGGTTCAGGTGATCCCTCCTCCTCAGCCTTCCAAGTAGCTGCAACTACAGGCATGTGCCATCACTCCCAGGTAATTTTTTTTAATTGAGTGTAAAGACAAGGTCTCACCAAATTGCCCAGGCTGGTCTTGAACCTGTGGGCTCAGGCAATCCTCTTGCCTCTGCCTCCCAAAGTGCTGGGATTATAGGCGTGAGCCACCATGCCCGGCTGGATCCACAATTGGTATACAGAATTGACATAGTTTAATCTTGCATTAGAAGTATACTACATGCTAAGGAATGCATAGTGATTTTGCTTTGAAGTCTGGTCTTCACCCAGAGTAAGTTGTGGATAATGTTATCCAGGATATCTAAGGTATGGTTGTAGGCAGGTCTGGTACCATCTAACTGCCTTTTTGTGGACCAAATTGTTCTGGTACTGTGTGATATCACATGATCTGTCCCAGGAAGCCCTCTTCTGATTTATTCAGAAGGCTTTATTTCCTTATTACAAAAAATCTGGCCATGTCAATTCTATGCTATAGTCCTCTGCCTGTCTCTTTCTTACCCACTCCTAATCAATTAAATCAGAATCCCTAAGGGTAGGGGGCCAAGCAAAAGTATTTTGGAAAAATTCCTCAGACTATTCCATTGCATTCATAGGTGATAGCCTGGTTCAATCTGTGCATGATTCATGTCACTCCCCCTGTGCGTGGGTGCATATCCTGGCCCTGTCACTCATTCATGATGTTATCTGGGGCAAGATATGCCCAACCTTCCTCTGCCTCATTTGTCCTCATCTGTATAACAAAAATTTCATATAATTGTCAAGAGAATGAAATGAGATAGAGCTTGCACTTTTCCTAAGAAATAGAATTTCTTCTCATGTGTTCTTTGTAATGGGAAGATGCTTCGGAGACTTATTTTCGGGAAGAGGTATATTCCTGCTTGGAGTTCAGCACTGAAATTGGTTCTTATTGGGGAACACCATTACATGGCACTGTTCACACACCACCCTCCTTAGGAGAAACAATACCCCGTGTAGTCACCCTTTAATCACTTTATGCCCAGTGTTGGTTGCAAACTCAGTTCATTTTATAAATTGTTTATTATTAACAGTACACAGGGAGGTTCCAGTCATTTAGGAAAACCATGAGAGAGAAAAAGTTTCACTTGAGACAATTTTAACAACTCGCTTAATTTCATTTGGTGAATTGTGAAAAGACTGTTATTCCATTTTAGTGGCAGAATACCACTAACATGGTTAACCCTGGTTGAGGGTTTGCTTGGGGAATTGTGAGATGCAGAAGGAGTGTGGTTTGAGTAGCACTGTGGCTGCCACATTTTCTGAGCTAATAAGCCAAATGAGACCAGAAGTCATATATAGTTCATTTGGGGATCTCTCTTATACTTTAGACATTCAGAAAATATTCAGAGAATTGCAATTCAGAGAAATAAGAAAGTTTCAGACTCCAAACAGTAGATAGTCTGAAATTCTGGTTTTGTATTTTGTTTTATAAAATTTGGAATACATTAATGATTTTCACCAATGCCTTACCTTCCCAAATATGGTATGTTTTGAAAGATTCTGACTTCATTGTGTAGCCCTTAAGACCATACCAACTCATAAAGAAGATGATCAAGAAAGTGGAAAATACACAGAGGTTGCACTTTTCTGTGAATAATGCACATGTGTTTTTCAATATTTCAAACATACAAATCTGAGTGCGCTGGCAAGAGCTACAGACTTTTATAAGACAGCCTTGACAGACAGATCAATTTGATTCCTGACAATGTGAAGAGGGTTGACTCATTTTTAGAATAGTGATGTGTAGCTCTTCAGGTAAAAAGCTAGAATTACCCCAAATGAACTGCCCTGCATCCCAGAGTGACTTCAACCTCAATCTAAGTTTGAGCAACTGTGTGGTGAAACTATCGAAAGGTAACACTGGTTGAAAATTTGTTGGGGGTAATCTTGAAATAAACATGAGATCCTCTATTTAATAAGCCCTACAGGACCAACTTCTGAAACAATTCAGCTTTTAAAAAAGAAAATCTTCATAATTCCTAGGGATAGAACAGTCTTGATGCTCAGATTCCAAATAAAGTCAAAAGGGCTAGCCTGTAGAAAAATTTGAAAGGCACAAAATGTGTCTTCTTCACCTCTAACCTTTATCTGCCCTCTTTCCCCACCTCTCATAAACACTCCTCTGGTGCCAAGAACTCCTGAATTCTTGTCAATCATTTGTGATGGCTGAGTGATTGGCATCCTCTGAATGAAACTCATTCACACTCAAGTGTTACCTTGAGCTCTCATTTGCATTTAAACCCTTTTCTTTCTAACTGGAATTGCTAGCTTTTTTTTTTCCTCCTTGAAAGATTTTCGAACCAAAAACAGGAAAGATCTGAGACCTCGTACAGGATGGGGTGAGGGGTTGGGGAATAGGAGTTGTGATCACCACTCAACCCATATCTATTTCCTGAGGTCTGAAAGAAAAGCTCAGAGTGCCTTCTACTCTTCATTTGGGGAAAGCAAAAGGAATGAAAGGATGGGCGGATGGGAGTGGAGAGATAGAAGTAAGGGTAGGAAGAAAGAAAGGAAGCAGGGAGAAGATTATTTTGGTTTTTATCCCAAAGGTGAAGATTTTTTGTCTAATGTCCCTTTGAGGGTAATCTTGGGGGCTAGAGGAGAAGGGGGAATATGTCTTCTTAGCAATGATCTCTTCTGGAGTCTAACGTTTTCCCTCCGTACAAGTGACCAGGGACCTGAAAACTCTCCTGACTCCCACAGTTTTAAAACAACCAATCTTATTCCATCCCCATGCCCCCAAACATAAACATACATACATCTTGTGCTGCAACATTTTGGCAGTTTTATTTCTTATTCTTATATATTTGAATGCCATCAAATTATCCATATATATTATTTTATCGTTCTAACCTCTGTTTCTAACAAAAGAAGCAGTTTGAATCTCTCTACAGCAACACAATTCACCATAGAAAAGGTTGGTTTTGTCCTTCAATGAAAAGCACACCCCACTCCCTTCGCAGCTTGTCCACTAAGCTGAGCACTGGATACGGGATTGGCTTAAGACCAGATGACATTGGACTGATAATCTCACTGACCTTGAGTGTTTAGCAGGAAAGATCGATTAGCAATGTCTGCTCAGGGCACAAGGGGACTGAAGGACACTTATTTGCCTGCTCTTGCCTAAACTTCTTAAACAGTCTTGACTCTGTGCAATCACAGCTCCCATGCACTGTGGCACTGGTCACATACTCTCTCTCTTTCTTTCTCTCTCACTTGGATAAGTGTTACTTGATTAGAGTTCCTCTGCTGTTAGTTAGGTGGCCTGAGTTCATAGAGATGACATGTGAGTACTCTAAGTACAGCATCCCAAGATGTATTCCTTCTAGACACAACTAATTTTATAAATTTCATCTAGCCTTTGTGTGGGTGAAATCATCATGGAAAGTTTGTGAATGTAGTTATCATGTAACTACCACTTCGAGTTCTGTGATGGTGTCAAAACTGCAAATGTTTTATATCGAGATAATATTAATGATGATGATGATGGCTAAATACTTGTCTTTAAACAACAGACTCACAAGGCGAGTCAGCCAAGACTGACTGAGGGAACAGCAGATTGCCAGCTCCCACCTCACTCTCCCTCCAGCATGCAATGGCAGGTGGAGTGACTGGCACTACGGAAATTAATTCCCCCACACCTTTCTGGGGATTTTTCGTTGCCAATCATGTAAAGTTGAAGACATCGAAGTTAGATGTTCTTACTGTGAATGTGTACTGTTTTACAAACCACAATCCTACAAGCAACCCCTCACATTTTAGAAACCCTGGCAGCTTCTCGCAATGGGAAGGAATAAAGGCATCAAGGAGCACAAGCTTGTGATCTCCAGTCTCCCAACACAACCCTAATCCTGGATAGTAATCACAAAAATGCACTTTGCCAATTAGAAGTGAAGGAGTCTAAATGCAGGAGTGAACGACTCTGATCAACATAGGGGTTAAAGCACGGGCTTTGAAATGAAACAGATATAAGGTAGAATCCTAGCCCAGTCACTCCTTAACTGTGGCACTGGGTGATTATTTAACTTCTCTAGGTTTTTTCCTCATCTGGAAAATGGGTATAATGGCACCTACCTCAAAATACAAGAATGCATTTTAGAGTAGGTATAAAGTCTTATTTATTTATTTATTTATTTTTTCACATGACTTCCAAAGAGAAGTGCATTCTGAGCACTTCAATGAGTGAAAACTTTTTGGTCTAAGAATAAAAACTGTGCTTGTGGTGACAAGGAGAAAGTATGGTTATTAAAAGGGGATATCTCTTAATGCACTATAGACAGTTTTTGTCAAGCAAGAGTGCAGTGCAGTATTTCCAGATATTCTAAGTTTTCAAGGGATTTTTTTCCCCCAAGATAATGAAGTGCACACATTTGCATGGGAAATTTCCTGATAATTCGCATTTTAGAAACACTGCCAGGCCAATTGCTAGAGAAAACCTGTCCTAGAGTAGGGTTTGGCCTTTGGGTCACCTCTAGTCTAACAAATATATACACTAAACATATATTGGCCATTGTTATTATTATTAGCCTTGGCCACTAGCAGGAAAACTACCCAATTGGAGAATCTTTTACCACTTGCACGGCAATTTGCTGGTCATATAGTAAGGTTGGTGTTAGAATCCTAAAAAATTAACTGGTGGCCTGGGGTCCCGTATGCTCAAAGATAATTATGCTCAAGCCTGTAATCTCAGCACTTTGGGAGGCCAAAGTGAGAGAACTGCCTGAGTCCAGGGATTTGAGACCAGCCTGGGTAACTCATCTCTACAATAAATCACAAAAACTAGCCGGGTGTGGTAGCGCGCGCCTGTAGTTCCAGCTACTTGGAAGGCTGAGGTGGAAGGATTGCCCTGAGCCCAGCAGATCGAAACTGTGGTGATCGTGAACGTGCCACTGCACTCCAGCCTGGGCGACAGAGTGAGACTCCAAAAAAAAAAAAAAAAAAAAAGATAATTATGAGTGTATCAGTCAGTGCCTACATGGGCAAGCTCCATCTTATCTAAGCCTAAATAGGCACAGAAGGGCCGGCCTGGAAATTCAATATCATCCTATGAATATAATAACAAAATGTAGTGCATATGCCAGTGTTCGAATACATTCTACTTGGAAAGCAGGAGAAAAATAGTAAAAGTGCCTGTTTCTATGCATAAAATATATCCTATAAATGCTAAATGTAGTTTTACATTACAATGGTACATGAGCAAAGTGCTTGTGATGTATTTATAAACTTCTACATAGAGAGAGATTTGGGAAAAAGGAAGTGGTTGTGTTTAGTCACATTGAATTTTCATCCCATGAGAAGTTGAGGAGGCTTGTTAAGTGCTCAGAGGTTACGTTTAGAATTTTTTCTGTCAAAGCTCTTCCCTTCTCTAGCAGTGTGACAAGAGATAATCTGTTAAATGGGGATAAATATTAGATTCTACCTTGGAAGTTGTCACCAAAAAATAAAGAAACTTAATGTAAATGTGCTTAGCACGGTGCCCAGAACGCAACAAATTCTCAGAAGATTAGCTATTAGAATGAAATGACTAAAGTTAAACTAGTGAAATTAGTATAAGGATAATTTAGCTCTTTTAATTGGCTAATATTTTTATTATGATATCTAGCTAGAAGCAAATTACAAAAATAAAGATTTTTACTTTTTCTAATGCCACACCTCTAAGGTATGATTTAAACACCTTTATCTAGGATGCATTGTTGGAGAACAGGTATTCTCATGCAATATTTTTAGGGCTATGAACAAGGAGGTTTTGCCTTGTAAACTCATGGGGTGAAATCTCATCCCTTGATCTTCAAAGTGTGACAAAGAGCTATTGATTGAGAGCATATTGTCATTTAAATTACAATTAGGGATGGGTGAAAGGTGGTTATTCAACAATTCAAACCTTTCTTTTAATACTGTCAAGGACGACTTAACCTTAACCCAAACACACTTCTAAAACTTCTAAGTTCTAATACGTCTAAAATCAATGCGCTTTTCTTAAAGTAAGAGAATCATGTCATTACTATCAGATGTTGAATTCGGTAGTTTTGAATCTGGTAGTGAAAATCTTTCAGAAAGCTTTGCTCTCAGTCGCAAAACACTTGTGTCTCAATGCAAATCCAGTACGATATTTGCACCTTAATATGAAATTAAATCATTCAGCACATTTTCCTAGAGTAGCTAGTTTTAAAAGTATATGCGTTTTCAAAAATTAAGTGCTATGTGGGTGATGTATGTTTTAATTTAGAATATTTTAAATAGGAAACCATCCTTCTGAAGGCACGAATTGCTGAGAACTTCAGGTCTTTTATTACTGGCAAAACAATGTTCAATTCTAAAGGCATTAGTCTGTACGTATCTTAAACGAAACAATGGACAGAGTGGAAACTGTATTACTGACTCTGTTGCATTTTGCCATATAAATACTTCATAAATAATTTGCCTTGATATTGCAAACACACACACACACACACACACACACACACACACACACACACACACACACACACGTGCACACACACTAACATGCTATGCCTGTATTGGCAAAATGCTGGACTCAGTCTCACAATCTGCTCCGGCCAAGTTCTCTGCAGTTTTCGCAGGAATGCAGACAGCATGAAGACTGCAGCTTAGATTTCCTATACTGAAGTACGTCTTGAATTTATTTTGCCAAAGCATCTCTTCTGTCTCTTTCTCTCTCCTTCTCTCATGCATGCACACCTGCCTGTTTTCCTCAGGAATGGCAGGCATTTACTGGGATGACAGATTATGCCAGAGGTGCCTTTGGCAGCTTCTCGTCCTCAGGGCAACCATTGTTCTGGCAGCAGCAAGTCAGTGAACGGTACAAGGTCGTCCAGCCTCCTAGTCCCCCGCCCTTTTCCTGTATGGGGTCTGTGTTCTGAGATACACATCACTTGCTTGACACATGAGGTCATGGAAAGTAGTCCCCAGTTTGGGTCCAAACCATAAAAGCCGTAGCACAGACAGGCAGTTGGAGCTACCCATTCATGGATGAGATTCCTACTGGAGTCCTGCACTGCCTAACTGAGCCTCCACTTCTATCTTTAGATGTTTTCTCACTTATGAAGGAAACCTATTAAAAGTGTATTTTTCTGTACTCCAATGGCTTGTTAGGGTGTCTGCTCAACAAATGGGAATATCTGATTTTACATTTTATTTGAAAACTCTGAGTAGAAAAATCTCACGTAAATATCACCTTCACATAACATAAGTAGTAACTGAGAAAAAGATATTTCATATATATATACATATATATATATACATATATATATCTCAAATTTAATATTGGCATTGGTCAGATAACAAATTCTCTTATTAGAAAATTTACTTTGAAAAGCAGAAAAGGCATACTGCTTGTCCATAAAATAGGCAATTTATGTTATCAAACTTTAAGGATTTCTGTTCATCTATTGTAAGAGAAAAAATTAAATAGCTCGTCATGACTAACTCATATTTACTAATATATTCCATTTCAATGGCAAAGTAGAAATTTAAAGGTAGAATACGTTTTAATTTTATTCAAGCAACTATAACTAAATGTTTAGAAAATGAATGTTCAGAAATTCAAGATATTGGGGGGAAGCAAGATGTTTTACTGCCGCCTTGTGGACAATTGAAAAGAACAGTATTTATTTAAACCAGTGGTTAATGTGAATCTTGGTCAATAACAGAACCAGACACAAATGGGTACAGGATAGAGGTGAGGCATACTTAAATATTAATTAATTAAACTTAGAAAAAATATTGTTTTAAACACATGGAGATCCATAAAGTCTTCCAGTAATTATGCCATTCTATTTCTAGACACAAACAGGGGATGGGGAGGAGGTGCAATTGATTATATATTAGCTTATAGAATTTAATCAGAATAACATTATCCTAATTTTTTAAAAATCCAAGGAGTTCCACAAACATGATGTACTTTTGCAACTATATTTTAAGAAAATTTAGAAAAATCTCAGTTAATTATCATAGAATTAAATGCAGCACCAGAGAAGCAATGATAGGGAAAACTGGACATATTCTGGGGTTCAGTCCAGCATTTTAACTTAGAATGTTTATTTAAACATAACTTGAGTTTATAAACTTGTTTTCCAGGGAGATTTATAGTGCTTTCTGATTTTGGCTGGATTGAAAAAGTCCAGCTTGACTTCCTGCTAAGAACGTGCTTGTGTAAACCACCTCCTTCTTAAATTTTGGCATGAAAAATTTATTTTCATTGGATACATTTCTAATCACATACAAATGTTCAGGTAGATGCTAAATTTAAACCTAGCTACCAGTATCACAGAAATAGCAAACTAGAATCTTTTAGCATTTCAACACATAAATTCTTATAGACGAAATATCAACAAATATAATGTAATTTCCAATTTCCCATTGTTCATTTGTTGAATAAGTACTGGAAAATCTGACCAATTCATTAAGAAAAAGTACCTTAACACTTTTGTGTAGTGGTTTTAATTTAAAATGGAAAATAAATTTTAGATTTTTAGTTTAAAATGTTTTAAAGCATATCGAGTTATAAGATAAGTGCTCTAGGATTTAGAATACAATTTTCAATGATTTTAGAGTCCCCACTGAGTTATCTTTTTTTTTCTCCACTGGCTGGGGAAGGAGCTTCAATCTGAAATCATCTGGAAACCAAATAGCGATAGTCATCTAAATTTTACTAAATAATCTAAGATTTAAATGAATTATTTTTATTAATAAATTTTTTTATTTGAGTGAGAAGAAATGGGTTCAGAAAACATTAGTAAAATGAAATAAATATAAACCCCTATTCTTACTGAACACCGAGGAACACTCCCTAAGATACATAGCAGGGTTTAGTGCTTTTCCTGATCTTTCTCTTAGTCTTGAACATGGCAAGCCTTAAGTAAATGTCATTTTCGGAATTTCTGTTACATTTTTGTTTTAGTAGGGGTGACTTTCAAATCATTGATAAATGTACTGACTCCTGGTGTTAAAACAAAGATTCAGTATTACATTATTTCACAAAGATGTTATTCATGCCGTCATCAGTAAGATAATGCTCATTTATTTTTCATCATTGTTTAGTGTTGATTATAAGCTATGAGCTTTACTTGCATTCTTGTTACAGCCTCATCACAACCCATAAATAGGTTGTGTTATTAGTATCTCCCTTTCCTATGTATTTATTTTTATTTTAAGGGTGTGGGGTACAATTCAGGATTAGATATACAAATGGTCACTGTACAGGTAAAGTTTGGGCCTCTCTTTGGTTCCCACTTTGCCTGGTTTGAGATCAGGTACCCTTAATGATGAAGTATCCCCCGCTCCCCCGCAGTTTCCCACTACTGCCAGTCCTTTTTTCATAGTATTATAATAATTGTTCAGTGTCCGTTTATGAAGGAGAATATGTGGTACTCAGTTCTGTTTCTGTGATAGGTCACTGAGTATTATAAACTCTAAATCTATCCCAAGTTACTGCTAAGTTCATAATTGTGTCCTTCTTTATGGCTGTATAATATTCCATCATGTACCACATTTTTTTTTAATCCAGTCCACTTTTGATGGGCAGGGTGGTTGGTTCCATGTTTTTGCTACTGTGAATAATGCATCTTCCTAACCAGAAAAGAGAAAGACCTTTACAATGAAAACTATAGAACACTGCTCAAAGCATCTCCCTTTACAGATGAGACAAATGAAGGCTCAGAGAGGTTAAGTAAACTAGCCATGGTCATACCTTGGTTCTAGCAGCACCAATGATTTTGTGTAACTCAAAATTTCCTGGACATGCTTCTGTGGAACCAGCATCAGCTATTTTTTTCAGTGGTTGGCATTGATTTTGAGTTGTGCTCCAGTTCATGGCTAAAAACCATTCAAAAATATTGGAGCAAGTAATGAACAAACACAAAGTCTGTTTATTATTGACCAGTTGATTCATTTAACAAATATGTACTGAATGCTGAATACAGTGCTAGGAAAGGTAGTAAAATATTGCCACACTCAGAATGGCAGTTGCCTTTTTGGAGCTCACAGTCGAACATCAAACACAAAGTTTCAAGAATATAAGTGAGTAGGACCAGTCCTTCAAGATGGCGGGAGTGGGGGGTGGGTGGATGAAGCAGCTGCTTTGGGATCAGGTGGAGTTCAAGTGGTTCTGGCTATCTTTTATTTCTGGGAAAATTTGAAGCCATTTGTCCTTTGCTTGTGCTTCTTCTTCTGTGCAAACAGGTTTATTTAGAAGCTTAGCATAAAGCATATAATGTATCTGGCCTAAGGTAGGTTTTTCACGCATAGTAACCATTAAGGCAATGGGTTAGAAAAGGAAAGAGACATGCAAACAATTCAGAGATTATGTGAAAAGTGTCATGCTCATGATAATAAATATGTTCTTGGTAGCCTTGGGGGCTACCATGCTGGAGAGAGTTGAAGGAAACTTGAACGGAAAGTGATATTTGATCTGAGTCTTTGAACATAGGTAGAAGTCTATTGGGCAGAGGACCTTGCTGGGTGAGCATTTTATGGAACCAGAAAGTCAGGGCACATATAAGACTGAAAAAGATAGTAGTCAGTTTTTCGAAGTCCTAGACTCCAAAATTTAAGAATTGTACTCTATAAATTAATTTTGTGATATTCTCCTCCTGTATCCTTTAGAAATCATTGATTGTCAGGCTCGGTGGCTCAGCCTGTAATCCCTCGCCTTTGGGAGGCTGAGGTGAGTGGATTGCCTGAGCCTGCGGGTTCGAGACCCGCCTGGGCAGGCGAGACCTCATCTCTACAATAAAATCAAAAAATTAGCCGGGTGTGGTAGTACACGCCTGTAGTTCCAGCCACTCGGAAGGCTGAGGCGGAAGGATCGCCGGAGCCCAGCAGGTCGAGGCTGCGGTGGCCGGGAGCGGCCACTGCACTCCAGTCTGGGCAACAGAGTGAGACTCCAACTCAAAAAAAAAAAAAAAAAAGAAAAAGAAAAAAAGAACTCATTGACTGCAAGTCTAAGTAAATGCAACTCAGGCTAGATCAAATAAATAAATAATTTGTCCGTTCAAATAACTGGAATTTCAGCGTTGACACTGGTATCTGGTGAAGTTTGATCCAGATGTCTACCATGCCCCATTCTGTTATTATCTGAGCTCTACTCTTTTCTGTGTAGTGATGTCATCTTCAGGGGACCACAAAGTCTGCAAACAGTGAAGTATGGTGGACCCAAAAGGGTCACATGCTTTAAACAAACACTGAAAGATATACTGATTGGCTGCTATAGTTTGGTTTGTTTGAACCTCTTCAAATCTCACGTTAAAACTTGATCCCCAGTGTTGGAGGTGGGGCTTAATGGGAGGTGTCTGGATCCTGGGGGAGGATCTCTCATGAATACATTAATACCCTACCTGGGATGGAGGAGATGAGTTCTCCCTCAATATCTTCCATGAGAACTGGTTGTTAAACAAGAGCCTGGCACCTCTCTCCCCTATCTTGCTTCCTCTCTCTCTGCATACACTGGGTCCTACTTGCCTTCTGCCATGAGTGGAAGAAGCCTGAAGCCTTCGCCGAAAGCAGGTGCTGGCTTTATGCTTCTTGTACAGCCTGTAGCACCACGAACCAAATAAACCTCTTTTCTTCATAAATTGCTCAACCTCAGACATTCCTTTATAGCTACACAAATGAACTAAAACATTGGCAAAGGCACTTCCCAAGAAAAGAGCATCCCCAACTCAAATCACATGGTTACAAATGAGAGGTAACATGGCAGCTGTTGTCCAAAGGGAGAAATGCAACCAATCAACATCTAATACTCTCCCCTTATCCGATGGAGTCTCAGAGACTCCATTGGAGTTAAAATTGATCCCTGGAAGGACTGACATCCAACTTCCTTAAAAAAGGAATAAAGTAAGTATATTTTCCATAAGGACTGTGTCATTGACACATGTTTGAGATTCAGCAATGAATGATAAAATGAAAAAGAATTCCAGAAAATTGATTCTCCAATTCTTGAATATGCATCCACAAAGGTGAGATTTCCTTTGAAACAAGTACATTTCAAGGCTAATTCTGAAACACACACTCACAGACTTTCTCTTAAGTTCATATTTCTTTAGAGTCTGTTTTTTTTTTCATGCTAACACAAGCCAGAATGAATTCTAATATGATGGCAACAAGAAAATTTAAATGAAACATTTATTGCATTTTCCCTTTGTCTTTCCCAAAATGTTTCCCTTGCGTAGGCTTCTAATATCTATAGCTGTAGATGTGTCATCATTACTTAGCTGGAATGTTTGCGTTATTAGAACCACATTAGGCAGTAAGCAAAAACACATGCCCGGGAGTCTAGTTATGAGATTTGTGCATGTTTTCTTTGAGCTGAAACAAAAGAATAATGACCAGCAGCATTCAGCAACTTAGCCTTGTCTCTATCCTATTAGGATCATATTCCCAGGAGAGAGCTCTGGTTTTAAAAGCTATTTGCAAATGTATAGTGACTTTTTTGCGTGTAATTTTTCACAAAGCAGTTGTGAAAGAGAGGAGGGGTGGGGGAAGTCCAAGTCATCATGACTTGAGGAAGTCCTTTTTTTTCCAGAAATGACTAGTGAATGACAAAAGTACTAAGAAAATCACGATTTGTGTTTTTCATTTAGTAATGTATGGGGATTTTTCCATTTGGAGTTTCTAACTTATGGCGACGGGTCTTTGAAATGTTCAAATTGATGGTGTACCTTGATTAGTTGGGATTATAGTAATGTACTGAAAGAAAGTCTTGTCAGTTTGTTTTCATTCCTAATACAGTAACTTGTACATTATCTTATCCAAAGTCCATAAATTAAGTCCACTGAAATATAACTTCACTTTATTCCTCTGCTTAAGAGGTTTTGAATCATATTACTAGAGAAAGTTCCTACATTTTCAACACTTTAGTTGAGCCATTCATTCATTTGTTGAATTTTTATTGAGCCTACTATGTGTCAGGCATCGAGACCCCACATATTTGGAAATCAACAGTCTTTACCTTCATAAAGATTATGCCAGGAGAAGGTCAAGGAATAACTAATGCCAAGTTTGAGGAACATTTTAAAAAGAAAAGTGAGGATGATGAGTCAATTGAGCTATGAAAACATATGAAAAGGTAGTTCTAAACTGGTTTGTGGGTCAAGTCCTCTGAGAAGATGTCCCTGAGAAAGTGGCTTCTAAATTGAGATTAGATAGATAAATAGGACTTAGTGTGGTCAAGTATGAGGAGAGGAAAACTTAGGGTAGAAGTCTCTGGATTGACAGAAAAAACAGTATTCAAGGCAGGATTTATAGAGCAGTATGCAGAGCGGAGAACACATGCCAGGGTGTTCACGGCTGACAATGACCCTACAGTGGCGTAAGACAGATCCTGGCAGCCCTTGAAAGGAAAGCCAGTGTTGATACTTCTCTTATAGGCAGCAAGAAACCGTTGTTGAATTTTAGTTTGGGGGTGGTGGTCTGATGGTTAATGTTATGTCCTGACCTGACTGACACAGGGTACCCAGAATCATGTTATTTCTGGAAGAGATCAGCATTTGGACCAGAGTGGATTCAGTAAAGTAGATTGCCGTCCTCAATATAAGTAGGTCTCATTGTATCAGTTGAAGTTTGGAATAGAACCAAAGACCAACAAAGGAGAAATTCATCCTTTTATTATTTATTTATTTGCCTCCCTGTTTGGGCTAGAGTAGTTCATCTCATCATCTCCTGCCTTCAGACTGGGATTTACACTGTCAGCTCTCCTGGTTCTCAAGCTTTCACACTCGGACTGAGTTACATCTCAGGCTTTCCTGAATTTCTAGCTTGCAGATGGCAGATCATGGGACGTCTTAGCCTCTATAATCTTGTGAGTCAATTCCTCATAATAAAGCTGCTTTCATACATACATAAACATATAAAACCTTTTGGTTTTGTTTCTCTGAAGCAGCCCATCTAATACAAGGGGCTGACAAAAATAAACCTGAGGTTTGCATTCTACGTGATTACTCTGACTGCTGTATGGAGAATGGATTTCAACATATGTATAGATTATAAATGGAATGTTTTCATTCTTGTTGTAAAACTCTATCTCCCTCCTCATTTGCTTTCAGATGGTAACAAGGACTCTTGACACAAAGGCCTTCTTCAATGACCAGATCAACAAATAGCAGATTCATTCTGACAACTGAGTTCATCAAACTTTTTATGGAATTGGACATTTTTTTGGCTTTATGTACTTTATTTTTTTCCAGAGGCTAAACGGTCTGGTTATTCCCAAATTTAAGAATACATAAGGGATTCAGCTGTGGAAGTGTTTTTGGAGACAGCCAGAACGAGGGCCTACAGGTCACCTACCAATTTCCAGCTTCTAAAATTAGTTCCACTAAATTATCTTCTTTTAATTATGTTCCTCCATCCTATCTTATACCCCCATAAGATTTTAGTCATGTGACATACAAAATAGTAGAATGACGGACTTTCTACTTCCATCTTTCAAGAAGTCTGTGCCATTCAGTATATGTAATGATAAGAGATCTTATATGCCCCCAGCAAGATTTTGTCCAGAAGAATAGGAAAGTTCCTCTTAATTCAACAATTCTGCTCAAGTCATTAAGAAAAAAATAAAACTTACTGGACCTAATTATACAGAAAATATAGAAGTTTCCACTTTCCTGGTGAATTCACTTTTAAGATACAATCCTCTCTTTGCTTTGGCTGTATGTCAAGACAACATTTGAGCCCACCTGCTACCATAAATGACACTTAGTATGCATTCAATAGCCTAATAAGCCTAAAATAAACTTACATTAGGTTTTTCTTTCATCCTTTTGTCCAAGTTTTCTCTTTATTTACTGCTAATGAGTCTATTTCTGTAAGTTTCCTCAAGTGATTTTTTTTTTATTAAGGTGGAGGTATAAATAAAATTTTGCTATCTTTGGTTCTCCCAGCAAAACCTTCATCTTACCGGATCCTTTCAGGTGTATTAAAATATGTGTCAACTAATATTTCAAAATTAGGTTTCTACTTTGAAACAGCTGCTAGGTTGAAATACTCTAAAAATCCAAGCATATTATCTGTAGTAAGCTTTCTCTGCCCTCAAACTCTGCCGGCCTATAGCTAACAAAATAGCAAAGACCAGAGTTTGGTCCAAGTCTTTTCAATAATTGTACTGGGTATCTGATTGGATTTTACCATAGCAAGATTAGAATGAGGTGAATCAACCATAGTGAAACCCCCTGGAGAGTGTTTCCCTACTGCGGCTGCCCTTTACATCAGGGTAAACACGGCTTCAAAGAGAAGGAAAAGGTCAGTATGGGCTTAGACACCATCACTGGCATCTTGCTTTTCCTTACCAATCAGCAGAAGTCCTTACGGGTCTACAAATGTTTTCAACAACAACAAAAAGAAAATGCTTTTGTTCTGTGTCATGACATCCACTGAGGAGAAAGAAATGCCATCCATTTTTTAATCCTTTCTTCTGTAATCAACAGGTCTTTTAAAGAGAGAGTATTCAATTAATTTTCTTTTTTCTCTTTCTTTCTTTTTTTAACATTAAACATTTTGGTGCTTTAAACGGGTTTAGTCAATTTCAGGACATGGATAGCTAGGGTGTCAGCAATGCCCCCAACCTAATGTCATTAAGTGTTCAACAATGACTTTAAAATAAGTAGCTTTTTGGAAGTTATGTCTTTGAAGTTTCATTAATTAGTCATATCATTGGGAATGTATGGCTAAAGTAAATTACAGTGTTTAAAATATCTACTCTTTCAATGTGAAAAATGAAAGGATCCTGCTACCTTGTCTTTATACTAATGAAGATATTATTAATTGGTTTAGCAAAAACATAGATCTAACCATAATGTGCAACAGTTATTAAAGATAATTAACTACAGATCATTGGTTTGAAACATCTAGTCCAAAATGATTTCTGAAGGGCACATTATTCTACGAGATAAAATAATTAAATTTCTAACTGCTGCATGAGACAACTGTGGCATATCTAGCGTTTTAATTTCTTTTGTTCTATTCTCAGGGTACTCTTACTGTTTTAGGTTTTGAAAAAGCTACCCGTGTTTCACAGTGAGCACTCTGTTCAGCATGTTTTACCGAAATCTTTCATGTCTATGGAAAAATTATGATTGAAAGAAAAGGATTACAATGACACTAGACCTAATAAAAAGCCCACATAAATTCAGCTTCTTTTTACTGGAGAGAGGAGTATGGTAAATCAAACAAATAGAAAACTAAACAAGTTACTTTAATGAAATACCTTTCAAACACATCTCTCACAGAATCTATTTTTTTAAACATTGAAAGCCTAACATTTGCAAGCTAAATAAGGGAAAACTTAAGTATGGATAAATGCCACGTACTTGTGGGTTAATGAATAATGCAAATATGTGCATACACATAAAATAAAATTAAATAATTACTGTAAAAACAATTGAGACACTAGAACAGAAGGCTGTTTATTAAAAGCTATAAGATTGGGGCAAAAATTTCAGACTTTACAACTAAAAACAGTTGTGTTTCATCTTTATTATTTGAAGATCAATCAGAGGAAAAATAATTATGACTCAGATGCCAATAGTAGTAGTTTTACAAATTCTAAACAAAAGTATGACCATAACATTGGCCATACATTAGGATGTTCAATGGCGACCATGTTTGCAATGAGGCCTGATATATATATTAATGTCAATGTCAGATGTCCAAATTTTTAAAAAAATTATTTTGTGACTGAGAACTTGCTTTGTATGAAAAAACAACAGTGATGTGCTTTCCTTTAAGAAGCAATTCAAATTTATATTAACTCTACATTTGTGGGAGGCCTGGAAAAGGCCATGTGTTTTGAATCCCAGCTCAAGGCTTAGGTATAAATTATTATTTCTAGAAATATTATTAATATCTTACTTTAATCCAGTAAGTATGCACTTGGTAGGATAGGATTAAAAAACCAAAAAAAAAAAAAAAAAAGACATTTCTCACTAGAACTGAAGTTTAGGGACATGACTAAATGAGAAAAATTTGAACTTGCTAAGTTTATACTGATGCTGATTTCATGTACTTGGAAAGAACAAAACCAAAATGTTTAATGCATGCCTTTTTTGGGTCTAACATACAATAAAATGTAGAAATCCCTGTAAAATGTAAGGCAGAGAGAGAAAATAGCTTTCGAGGCTGAAAGTGAGTAAAGTTATTACAGCCTCCTTAATTATTTTTGAACATGTGTACTATGGGCCACTAGTCCCTTAAAAAGAAAGAAAAAAAAGATTTTTTGGTGAAAGTCTTGAGAATATAGCATACTATATACTCCATTTATAGATTCACAGAGCACACAAGCAAAATCAAAGGTTCTGAAAAGTCCTGTAGTCACAGCATCCACTTAATTTAGCTCTCCAACTTTTATTTTCCTAACACTGATTCACAGGAAATTAGTATCCCTTTTAGCACTAAGAGGGAAAAGTACCTTGTGAGGTTAAGTTTGGTTTGATTTCAGGACTCCCAAGTCCCTTTTAAACTTCTTTGATGATGTCACACTCCTTCACCTTCAGTCACTCATGACTTGCTTCCTGCTGAAACCACTTTTAAGGTTTTTGTTGAATATTTGTCACTTAGTATTTAACTTACTTTATTATTTTTCCTGGACACATCTGCTTTTAAATGTTTTGTTTTAATTATAGAATAAAAGACTTAAAAAAAAAAGAATATCTGGTATTGAAGAGTTTGAGGTGAGGGGGAATGAGGACTTTTTAAGTCTCACTGACAGTGTGACACAGGTAACTGCTTCTTTCATGGATGAAGAGGCAGAGATTTGGTGTGAACCATGGGTTTATCCAAGGATGTGTGGCCTCTAATGGTAAGTTGAGGCGTAGCCTGTATCCTTTTATTGGCAAATCCAGGGCCTTTCAATTAATCTGTGTTCTCTTATATTTTTGCATATATGAATAGAGTAAAGTATGCTAAATGTGACTGGAAACCTCAAACTGGCAGCCTTCAAGATGTATTTAGCATGTAGCTGTATTAATTTGTCTGTGCAATGATTAATTTTAAATATATAGAGAATAAGCTGTCAACATTTAAAATTCAGGACAGTCTATAAAATAATCTAGATTCCATCTTCTCCCCAAGAAAGCAGATAATCTTGTCACATCAGACCTAGTGGCTGGGGTGATTATGACCACCCGATTTAGAAAGGGCATTCAAGGGAATGCCTTTGGCTACCCACGGGGTCATAGTTTCTATCACTCCTTAATGCCTCTTGACATGAAGCAAGAGTCAGTTGCCATGTATGGCTTTACTCCTATTGTGTATTAATTGTTTGGGTCTAGGAGCTTCTTATATTTTCAGTCCCTGGTCTCAACAACCTTATATATTCCATCTTTCTTGTCTGGAAATACTCTTCATTTCCTCGATGGGGAGGTGCTTCAAACTGATAGAATGTTGCCTTTAGGTGAGTAATTGGAATCTGATGGCACTCCACATTCCAGAAGAAATCAAGAGTCCACACTCCCTGCTCTGGGTCACTCTAAGTAAATCTTTGTCTATGCCAAAGCCAGCTATACCAGCCTGCTGGCTGTCCCTACCACCAACGTTGTGGCAGGTTTATGCTGCTTATATTTGCATGGGGCCCAAAAGACAACTGTATATGGAACCAGTGGCCCAATCACAATCTGGTCAGAAGACGATCTTTCCCTTCATCTTTGGACATTATACATATTTTCACAGGAAAGACATCCCAAACAATTGAAACAATCGCTCAAAGTTTGTGACATTTAACAAATGCTGATGCTGCCTCACTCGATTTCAATCTCTACAGCCTCACGAATGTGTGATATCTGTTTGCAGCTAAAATAGCAGAAGTTTCCATGGGCCACATAATCATTGTTGATAGCTCACCAGCAAGAGATGGGTTTTAGTGAGGAAGGCAGCTTGCTTCTAGTCCATTCCTGAAAATCAGAAAAGTGAGTTGTCAACGCGTGCATTATTAATAGGCCTGTAAAAGCAGCCTGACCTCTAAAAACCTGAGTCGTGGCTTTTCCAACCTCCTCCTTTGAGTGTTAGCCATCGGTGTGTCTGTCTTCTGTTGCTGCCAGTGAGCTGAGGGGAGGTTATGGATGTGCTGTAATCAGATGGAGAGGTGGAGCCATCTGCTCTAACTTCCCAAGTTATTGTTGGCTCGGTAGCTGCAGCTTTGGTTTGGGTCTTTTAACAGTTCATTTAACTGAGGAGGAGGGAGTGGATTCAGAATAGGAGGCCCTTGGTATGAGTGAAGTTTTTTTTTTTTTATTACAGGTTTTCTGTTCCCTCTTTTTTAACTGTCTTCTTCTATTTCTTCTCTTTTCTCAAACCAGTTCTTTAAAAAAAATCCTCCTCTTTCTTTTTTTTCTTTCTTGACAAGGAATTGCTACTCCTGGATGATTACTGAGTCAGTTCTTCCCAGCACTAACTCCAAGATATTTACCACCAAGTATTGCTTACTCATGGTATTTAAAATGCCTGGTACATAGTGTCTTCTGGGATATTAATGTTGCATTTGAATTGCATCCAATAATACTGGTTCTTACCAAGCTGTCAATACCACAACTGTGTCCTGTTAAGATAGGTTTTCTAGAGGCTTTAAAAAAAGGTTATGGAGCATTATTTGACAACTCTTTCATGAGTGAGTTACATTCTGGGGGAAGAAAGATTAGGTGGAATCTTTTACTTTTCAGTCCTCATAATTTGACTTTCCTTTAAAATGTATTCTCTATTCTCAATCAATCTCTCTCTCCCCTTCTCTCTCTCTCTCCCCGCACTCTGTCTCCCTTTGTATCTCACTTTCTCCTCCCTCTCTTTAAAACTTTATTTCCTTTCCCCATATAAGACTGATGGCTTCACTTCCAGGAAAATAATGACTATATTTAAATAAGATCACATGACTCTAAATAGTGCCTTACTTTTCAACTGTGCAACTAGATCCCTGTTTTAAGATATAATTTGACTTTCTCCTGGTCCAGTGACTTAACTGTACATTGGTCTCCCTCTCGCCTTCCTTAATACATTTTTTAAACTGGCAATTTCCTCTTAACATTTAAGTAAGTAGCTAGGAAATGAAGGTAACAGACACAAAAAAATGTTTTGCTATTTGAAAATGCAAATTTAGATAGAAAATAAACTTGCTTAGCAGATAGTTGTTCTTTTGTTATTAATTGACTATAGAAAAATGTAAGAAAAGTCAATGCTGAAAAAGGAAGTACAGTTGAAAATTCTTTCCAAGAGAAAGCTTGCATTGCCAAAAAAATAGTGTCCTGATAAATTCACCAAAAAGGTTACTATGACACAGGTCACCATTTTTTCTTTCCCCCTGAGCTTCAGTTTTTCCCTTTTCAGCTCAAACATCCTCAGAGTCCTTCTCTGTGTCAGCATTCTGGGCAGGCAAAGGCAGCAGAATGACATGGACTGGTGGGATGGAATCTCGTTGGCATTCCTGTGCTCTTTGATATGAATTTTAATATCTTGATTCCCAACCTGTCAATCATCTGTGGATGATGTGTGTTGTGTATGTTCAATAACTAATTTTGTGTTAATGTGTGTTGTGTATGTTCAACAACTATTTTTGAATAGTCTTGTTTATTTCATTTCAGATGAATAGCATCCACTGCTACACGAAGGATCATGGGTAGGAATTCCAGAGCTTTGGCTGTTTGAAGACCTACAGTATTTTAGAAAGACTATTAGAATCATGAATCTCATATCTGCATCTTGCCTCTGGTGGCTATGAGTTGTGTGACTCAGAGGAGTCACCAAGTATCTTGTCCTCAGTTTCCTACAAAACACTAATAACAAACAGCATTCACTTCATAGGGATGAAAAGAGTTGATGACTGTGAGACTATTATTCAACTCAAACATACACTGAGTAAAGTGGGCTGGGTATAAGACAAGAAACAGCAACTGACACACAGTCGTAGTCTCCAATTCAGAGACAGTGGTGGAGGCTGTGACAAACTTGAGACTTTTTGTCCCTCTAAAGAGGCAGCTGCTCCTGTTCGGCTCCAGTCAGTTTTTGCAATGGAAAAAATGCAGACCTGGTGTTGCCAGATTTTCCGGGAAGCTGGAAATCCGGACTTTTATGTGAAACCTCACAATTTTTAGTTTTTGGCAATTAATTCAAATGTAAAGCACTGTGCAAGCCAAACAAAACACATCTGTAGGCCACATAGGCCCTGGGAGGCTCCAGTTGTGACCTCTGATATATGTGAACATGTTTGTAACAGAACCTGTCTCAGTATGGATATTCCATAAATATTCACCTCTTCTTTTCCTTGTATGTGATATTCAAAATAAGAAAAGAAAAAGAATTGATCTGAGCTTTTCAGAAAGTCATCAGATTGCTCACTCTTAAGGATCAGATTTATTGTTTAAGTCATACATTAGCATGTTTGGTCTACCCACTGTTATGTTAAAATGCTTAACCTGGGTAAAGCTTGTGCTTTGGGAAACTTAGTTGGGTCTTGTGACTTTGTTAACAGAAGTTTAATTTTTGTTAGAAAACAGACTTTTAAAAGATAGCCAAGACACTTCTGAATCACATCAAGGAAAATTCACATTTCTTTTTCAATTCTCTTGTTGTTAAATTAACTTTTTAATTGACAAGTAAAAATTGTATATATTTATTGTATTCGACACGCTGTTTTGCTATATGCAAACACTGTGGAATGACTAAATCAAGCACATGCGTTACCTCAAGTATATTTTTGGTGGAAACACTTAAAATCTACTCTCTTGGTAATTTTAAATTATACAATATATTGTTATTAACTATAGTCATCATGTATGTAATATACAATTGTTCCCTTGAACTTACCCTCCTGTTTAACTGAAATGTTGTGTCCTTCGACCAACATTTTCCCCCACACCCTGCAGCCTCTGGTAACCACAAGAAAATTCACATTTCTGATGCTGGTCTGCCTGAGTTCTTTTGGATTCCAGTAAGTGAGCAACTCTATCCTGGATTTCTCTCTGTCCTTAGAGGAGCAGGACCTGGTTTTAACTACTACATCTTCGTGTTGCTCCCTCCTTAAGTAGTTTAACTTACTTTTTAACTGTTACATGCCAACAAAACAGGTTGCTTAATTGGTTTGACCTTTCACAGTATTTTTTAATTTTTCAATCTTAGTTTCATAGTTCCATCTGGCCCTTTAAAACGACATCTGGTTAACTGTACTTAACCAGCTGATCACTGTACAGTTATTTTTAAATGTAATGTATGCTTAAACAGATGTTATTTTTATAGATGTGGATCTAAACTGCACTTGTGTACGTGCTATGTCTGCATAAACTCTTTCTGCAATTCAAATGTTGACACCCAAAATTACAAGCCAGAATGCTTATGAACTCCACTATTATGGTACTGCACTTTTGTGCTGCTTGTTAGGTAAACATCAATTCAGTTCTTTTTTTCTCTCTTCATTGCACATAAATAAAACATTAGCATTTAGTTTATAAAGTGATGAACATTTTGCTGTGTTGGATTTAGCTTTATAAATACAACTGCTGTCAGCAAGAAAAAAGGATTTATTGAATAAATAATAAGAAAGCTAAGGGAAAATGAAAATATATATATTATGCAAAACATGGTGTCTGTCAACAGGTCACAAAGGGGCGTCAATGCTCTTGGAGTTGCAGTTGGAGATAATTTCATCTCCGGAGCGCTGACCCTGAAGCATTCTGGATCTCCAGCTCATGGTATATGTCTTAGATTTAATTGAGGGAGCTTGCTATAAAAAATAAATTTATTTTGTAGATCTCTGAATGCTTAATTGTCCAGGGCATAATTAATATTTAGAACAATTTAAATGTCTTACAAAAACACAAAAAACACTTGATGAAAAGAAAAGCTAAATGACCATTCAGTCCTACAGTTTTATTTTTAAGTTTTTTTTATCAGGAAAAAAGAAAAGATAATAAGCAGTGTCTGTATAGTTGGAAAGGTTTTCCAATCATGAAAGCATCTTAGTGTCGAGTATACTTTGTTTCAGAGAGAACGTGATCTCTCCAATTGAGAGATCTCCAAAGAACATGGCAGTGAGTAGTGTGCCTGTGACCCCAGGTTGAATCTTACTTGAGACAAAGAAAGTGATCACAGTTGCAAATATTTTCGCGAGAACTTTAAAAGTATTCTCAAGGTTAAAAATTGCTGTTATACATAATACCTCAGTAATTGATAGACATTTTCTCTCTCCAGAGTCCATTTTCTGTGAAAAACACCACATAACATCTGTTCATAAACAGTCCTTCTGTGAAAACACTGACACAGGTCTTGAGCTCTACCGGCTCAATTCCCCTGCCATGTGCAGATGGCACGATGTATTTATACAGCTGAAGCCTGTGTAACATAAGCCCAGCCATATCTCCAGGTAAGACTTCAGGCAAACATGTGCTGCTGTTCTTCAGCCTTACCCCAAGTTGTTCAAGGAGTTCCTTCTGACACAAAGACAAATTGTTTCCCACTAATGTGTGGGATTCGAAAAATCACCTTCGGCAATCAACATATAACTACAGAGATAAGGACATTTCTAGTCTTTTAAAAAGATTCCAGGGAACACATTAATGAAAAACTAATTAGGGTGGCAGAGGTATTTGGGAAACTAAATATGACTGTGATCATTCAGTTGTCTTTTTTTTTTCTTTTGCCTCTATGCTTTATGTGTGATGTTTAACTGGAATTAATTATTGCAACTAAAAGCAAAAAGTTTGGGGTTAACGGTTTAAATAATTAACGTTCAATTTTTCAGTAATGACCATGAGAGGAAATATGTCCCTATAATGCAAGGAATTATTTCCCACATAACTTCTTTTCATTTCTCCTGTTACACGTGAAATGAAATGAAAAAGCTCTACAAGGCTAGAACTTTTTAACTGGGCATTTGTAGAGAAACACTTAAGAGACTTTCAAACCCTGGTGAGCTTTTGTTGCTTTTCAAATCTCTCTTTTCTATTAATCACCAAGATGTTATTCCTTTGGTATTCTCTAAAACTGTTCTTTCTTAGAAAGTAGACAAATTCCAAGGACAAGCAGAGCCTGTTTCTCATGACCTGGAGAAACAACGACTTTAAGTAAAAGCAGGATGCTGGAGCTTCCGAAGGGTTTAGGAGCTCTGAAGATCACCCAAATAAACATACCAAGGAAGCTATACACATGCATGTCTCAGGTTTATTTGTACCTGTCTTTGATTACACAGCTGAAATGCATATGAAAGTCACCATCAGAGAAACATCTATGGTACCCTAATGTAATATAAACTATTTGTATTTTATTCTTCATGAACACCACAGGCAAGTTCTTGTTGTATTTGACCAGCTGGGGTCAAAAATGCTACCCAATGCTCAGGAGGGGTTTTTTTGCCCTAGCTGCAATCTCCGTTTTATACAGGAGCTTTCTGGTTTGTGCATTTAAAAGGCGTTTTCACAGCATTCATGAACTCTCTCAACTTTTAAAATAATCTTAATAGTGACTTATCAGTTCAGGCTACTGGATCATCTTTAGTAAAGATTTGCAAGAGGAAAAAGTTAGCCGTTTGAAAGTTTGATGTTTAGGTACGGGGGAAGGAAGATGAACTAAAGAACCTCTGGAAAAATAAAGTTGTATCTTCGAATTATATACCAAGACTTCTTTTCACTAAAAAATTGACTGTCTTATGGTTTTGATGAAATGATACAGTTAGGAGTTATAGAAAAGATAAAATTTACATCATGTTTTACATTTGAGAAAATATTTAACATCTATGGCAGGCAAAACTTTTGTGGTTTTTGCTATTAATTTATTTTTACTGAGGCATCTTTTTTTTTTGGAAAACTGAAAGTTGAGAAATGTACATTCACTATTACCATATATATATATGTATGTGTGTGTGTGTGTGTGTGTGTGTGTGTGTGTGTGTGTAATAATTACAGGAGACCAGAGTATAACAGGTTCCTTGTGGCATCATTTATAATATCGAAGAAATTGAAGTAATATAAATATTCAATAATAGATGACTGATTAAGTAGCTACTGATGTAACAAAATTATGTTATTATGTTAAGTGAAAAAAATAAAAATTAATTGTGTCTATACCTCATATTCTTAACTAAATATATGACATTGGCAAGCACAGAAAAAAAAATCTGGGGAAAAATATACCAATGTACAAAAAAATTGTTTCTGAGTGGTAGATTTATGGAATTATTCTTATTTTCATATTTTTTTCCATATGTTTTACGTTGAAGATACATTACTAACACAGAAAAAAATGTGATAAAAAGTATAAAAGGCGGCCGGGCTCGGTGGCTCAGCCTGTAATCCCAGCACTTTGGGAGGCTGAGGTGAGTAGATTGCTTCAGTCCGTGGGTTCGAGATCAGCCTGGGCAACTTCGTGATATCTCGTCTCTACAATAAATAAAAAAATTAGCTGAGCACAGTAGCGCATGTCTGTAGTTCTGGCTACTTGGAAAGCTGAGATGGAAGGATTGCGGGAGCCCAGCAGGTCGACTCTGGGGTGACCGTGAGTGTGCCACAGTGGGTGACAGAGTGAGACTCCAACTCAAAAAAAAAAACCAAAACAAACCGTAAAAGTCATTTTCTCCTACAAAAAGCATTTGTTACTTTAATAATAGTTTTGGTGGCTTTGGGCAAGAATATAAGTTGATATGAAGTATAATAGTTATGTTTTTGATGCACTTTTTGATATTTAGGAAGAGTTACTTTAGGAAAGTCTTCCCTTCCTTATAAGGTACCTTTGGAGATGGTCATACGTTGTTGCTTAGAAACTGAAGTATGGTCCTAGGTGATTTCCCTGACTTTGTTAATCTTTGCCTCCTTCCCTCCTTCCTTCCTTTAATATTTATTGATTGTTAACTCTGTGCCAGGTGCTAGAGTAGGGAATGAAATAGAGATGTACTGGTGGAATCTGAGCCTAGGAGGAGAGACAGTCAATGAACAAGCAAGGAAATACCCAGTGTGTGCAGTATGCCCTGTCCTGGAAAGCCATGTCCTGGAATGAAGGGGTAAGCAGGCCTGCCATTTCAGAGCAAGAGGGAAGTCCTCTATTTGGCAGCCATATTTGTTTTGAAAACTAAAAGCATAGGAGGAAACTAACTGGTTCCGCCCATTGTGGAAGGAAGTTCCAGGGAGTATGCTGGGAGCTTTTCCACACAATCGACTTGCCATTCCATCCCAAACCCCTCCATACCCCAATAGTGCCTCATGCACAGGAAGTACTTAAATATTACTGAACTGGCTTGATTTGGAAAATATGTCATTTACGTCTTCAAAACATTAGAGCCTAGCCTGAATGAGTTAAGCCTTACCAGTCTATGTAGTTCACCTTAATTCTGTCTCTGAAAACTGCCTGCTTCCATGAGGCTTATCTTACAACCAGGTAGACACTAAGTCATTATCCCTAAATATTGAAGGCTATACTAATAGGTGCAGATATTTGGGATAGTTGAAAATGCACTTTGAGTGGAGTGGAAGTTTATCTCTATATTGTGCCTTGATGTCAAGTCAGTGATAAATGTTAATATCAGACTATGTAAAATTATGGTTGAATCCATATTGCTATGTTCTAGTCAGATTTTTAAACATTTTAACACAGTGTTAAATGATCAGTTAGGACTGTCTGCATACGTGGCTAGCTGCTTATAATTCTTCATGTTTTTCCTCAATAAAAATATTTTGGCTTAATCTCAAAATCATCAGAAAGACTAGACATCGGTTGGTCCAAACCACTCATTCTTTTTGAAACTGCAGCAATTACTTTCCACAGAAGAGGATGCCCACCCAGCTGGAGGAAAGCTGAAAGAGTGAAAGAATTTTTGCCTTGATTGATGCCAGGAATGACTTTGAGTTATTTTTCCCCACTGGATTGATCAAATCAAGCATTTGTGCCCTTAAAAATATAAACAGTACTATGTCCCTCAGCCTGATGAGAGCAATGACAGATCTACTGTGAATGAAGAAACATCAGACACTCAAGTTAGATCAAATTTAAGAACCAAGAAAAAAACCTACTCTACGATCATGAATGATAACACCAATTCCACAGAAGAGAGCCTGGATAGGGGAGCTTGGTGATGATAAATACGGGAAATGATGAACCTTCCACCTCCAATAAAAACAAGACGTTGATCATGAAACTAATATTTCCAGTGTCTGGTATTTAAAAATCTATCACAAATAACTATTGCCTTCCAGACATGTATAATTGATCCTACTTGTATCAACAGTAAGTTCCTTTTCAGTTTTTTTTCCCCACATTAACTTCTTTTTACATGGTATTATTTTCCTTAAATGGCATTTCTACTGACAACCACTCTGAATGCACTGTATAATTATCATGTCTACGGTTTCTTTTTCTACAGTTCTTTTTAATTACAAAATAATACCCTTTTGAAGAGCACATCTTTGATATCTTAACCATCGTTGGGTCAATATAGCAGTGTGCACTCATTATCAATATATTTTAATTATTTCATTCTTTCTAATGCCCCATTTTTTGTTTCCACGAATTGCCAGGTAATTATGTTTGCATCAGGATAAATAATTAACGTTCTCTGGAGCAGAATGAACATTACTTTCCTTTTTTCTTTTTCTTTTAGCCATGGCAACATAGTAAATCCACAGGCATTTACCTGGATTGCCTAAATGTGGTCTTTTCTTGGGGCAAGAGGAGTAACTTTTGGTGATTCAAGAATTGTTTTTGGCGAAGCTCAGAATCACCCAGAGCCAGGGCTTCTGGCCTCTAAACTTCTCTTTCATCAGAGCAAGGCTGCTTTCACTACACTGCCAACTTCTCTGGCCTTCTTCATGCCCTAATTCATTCCCCCAAAGCAGGGTAGAGGCTGTCAAGGCCGAGAGTGCAAAGGCTATTTATATGTATAAAATTACTAAATTGTTTTCCCATCCGGAAAAACACATCCTTAAAGTAAATTCTAACTAGGTAAGGCAAGAAATACATGAAAGATTCCACAAATATTTATTGAGACGAACTCATGCATGAATTACAAGTTCAAGGTCAAAGAAAAATTAGGTGAAATTCAGTAAGTGATGCTTGAGAGAAAGACCATAAGCTAAGTGGAAAGAGCAGTCTGTTGTGGCAAAAATGTGCTACAAATTTCATTTCTTCATTGTTAATGTGAAAATTGCTTCTTAACAATTTGGGGGTATACATTCCTCTAAGGTGCTATTTCAAGAAGAGGGGAAAGGCACTATGGTATTAGTTGTGTGACCTTGGACAAGTTACTTAATCTCTCTGTGCTCCAGCTTTCTCATCTATAAAGGAGAGCTAAGAGTGCCCACGTACACGTTTATAATGCCAGTTGTTATTTAGAGACAGCTTTCAAACTGCTACAGTTCTTCAAGTTTAACATCCCAATATCTACAATAATGTCTCAAATTAGGAGCTTCAAAGATCCTAATGGTTTTGGTCATTCTTTTGTCTATGCCCAGTTTTGAAAACCTCTGATGAACTATGGGACTCAGAGGCGTTTGCAGTGCTTGGAAAAATCTGAACCACATAGAGCAAGATGAGAAAACCCCCTCTCCACTTTCATCCAACAATCAAAACCTAAGCAGTTTTACTTTTAAATTCCTAACTTCCTGGTTTTATTTATGTTTCTATATACCTGTGTATTATTTTTAAAGTCTGACAAATGTGTTGTGGTTTATTGTCAGTGTCCACATATTTGCTGATTACTGGGCTAGGTGCCAATGAATAGCCTATTCTAATTCCCACCTTTATAACCATTAAACTGAATAGATTCAAATGCTTGCCTTTATTTTTGATAGGTTTATATTCTTATATATGAAATAAATATCCGATAAGTTGATAAACCACCCACTGGGAATGAAAACAGTCAGAAGGACCAGATTTTCCTTATTGAAGGAATTCTGTGAGAGGAGACAGAAGAAAAGCTGTTTACCATATTTAAAAGACAATCACATGGAAGAGGGGGAGATTTTGCTTTATGCTTCTCTGAAGGACTGATTGGTCCAAGTTACAGTTATCACAAATATTGTGGAAAAATTATATAAAAGACTGGATTTTATACTTCTCTGAAACAATTCTGCCTAGAACATAAATAGTAAGTAGAGTCATCCTTGAATGGTATGACAAACAATAGCACAGTATGTTATACTCTGTACCCTACACCTGGATAAAGAATTTAAACAGTTTCTAACCTTGATATGTATTTCCCTGAATTAATGCTTCACTAGCTACAGAATCTCACCTGTTCTAACACTTAACATTAATTAAGCCTTTTACAAATCATATAATGAAATATAATTTTGTACCTACTGAGTGCATGACTAAGTCAGTTGTGGGGAAGAGCTATTGTAATAGCATTTAGACAGTGTAATTTATAACTTCTGTTATCATGTCATATTTTAATTGGCATATGCTACACGTTACAAGTGTAAACAGATGCATTGGATGGTTCAGGTCCAAGTATCTGTTCTTCTTTCCATAACCCTGAAAATGATGTCACCCTCTCCACTCCTACCACATTGCAATATTTGAAGAAGAGGTTTAAAGTAAAAGAAAAAAACAACTATGAAGTAATTTCGTGCTCAGTGATATAAAAGGTGTTTCCGTTTTCACAAGAAGTCTTTTGCACTGGGATTTAGACAAACTCTAATACAACAAATTAGATATTGCATTTTTCTGTGTTCTAGCTTATTAAATTATATTTCTCAAATATTGATATCTGAGGCAATATGTAAACATTTTAAAAAAGTATGCTTAATTGTTATTATTTGTTAAGATACCATCTCCCCAATAAAAGTATTTAACAAGAGAAAAACAGAAAGAATTACTGGGATTTTGAAGATTAAGACAGACTACTTGATCCACTATTTAAGACATTGCACGAACATTTTAAATGGTGTCATTTGAGGCTGACTACAATGTAAACAAACTTTTAAAATCAAGATTAGGCAACATAATACTCATTCTTGCATGTTGAAAAAAATCAGGAGAAACTAATACAATTTAGGAAAATCAGACTTTTAACAGAAGATTTTAAAAATCCTGGCAGTAACATGATTTTACTAAGAAAGTCTTCTATATGCAATCTGTACATAATAAAGAATATTTAATAAACATAGCACCTGTTTTTAAAAGGAGTTGAAATCCTGTAGCAACATAAAGATTATCATTGCTTGTCTTGTAAAATCATCTTCAGAGCAGCAGGACAAAATTAAGTTTTATAAGATCCATGCCTCAGTGATGGGTGCTTATAACCAAATAAAGGATTTGGTTCTGGGTTACTACAGACTCAAACTAACTAGCTGAGAAAGTTTATACAAACAAGGGGGAAGAGGTTGCACAAATAATTTTTAAACTTTGCGTCTTAGTTAGAAATAAGTGACTTTGTAGTACAGCAAGAAGAGTCATCATGAAGTTGCATTTTGATGAATTCAACATAATTGTTTAAAACAAAATTAAATTGAGCATTTATTTACTCTTGTTCTGCTTTGTCTATTCCCTACCTCATTTTCTCACTTGCTTTTGACTTTATTTGTAAAATTGAGTTTTACTCCTGGTTGTAAATAAACACTTCAGTCACGCCCAAAGAAATAAGTAAAAGTAAAGAAATAGTTTAAAATATTTTTTTAATTTTAGAAATGATAAAGCATAAAAGTTTATTTCCTATTTTCCCATAATATGAGATTAAAATTTTTAATAATGTTCTTTCTTCAAACTGTTCTAAAAAACCAACAAAATAAAACAAGAACCATAACCATACCTCTTGGGGAGAAAAGGCTGCGTGTTCTGTCATTAGCAGGCAAGTAGAGGGTGAAACATTCTGTCTAAATAAGCATTTAAAAAATGCTTATTTCTGAACAAGTAACTAGGGGTCAGTGAAAAGTGTCAATATTCAGTATTCTGCATTACTCCCCTTCATTTCTTGAACTTTTTTGAAATTACAGAAATGAATCCAAATTTTAAAATATGAAATCCTATGATAAAACTTTTCTACACTCCAAGAAGATTGAAAACATCATTCTATTAACTTTTCACATAATTAATAGCATGAAAGTGGTCTGGGTATGAAATATGCAATGTAGTCCAATGTTTTCCAGAAAAATATTTTTCAGGTAAAGAGAAATTCAATGTTAAATGTGGAAAAATATAGACATACTTGAAAATTATGTTTTCTAAAAACTATCACCAAACCTCTTCCCCTATTTATGTGCATGTGTCATTCATTTTTATTCTCTGCTTTGTTCAAAGTGCAGATGGTGATGTCTGAGGTTCTGAGTTCAAACATTAGCCCCACTATTCATTGCTTTAGAACACCAGGCAAGGCATTTGACCTCTGAGGCTCAGTTCTGCAGCTGTAACAATGGAGATTATAATATATAATAATGGTTTATAAAAATGATCGCTAAATAAGTTCCTGTTATTGTTTTAATAATGTTGTTACTAATACTACTGCATTATCAATTCTAAAATTCTCATTAAAATATTTTTCTAAAAGTAGGGCAACCCCTTTGGGTCCTCTCTCACCATGGGAGCTTTTTCTGTCCTCTCAATAAATCCTGCTTTCAAAAAAAAATTTTTTTTTGAAAGTAATTGATGAAATATTCTTAACATGGGGAACAGCAGAGTATATATGAATGATTTTAATGGGTCCCAGCTTTGTATTTTACCACCTTTGTGATTTCAAAAACGTCATGATGCCTAAATGAACGTTTCGTTCTCTATATGCGAAAAGAAGATAGGAATATCTGCCTCTAGTTTTTGAATCAATTAAGTCAGTTTATGTATGTAAATCAGAAAACACTCTGTAATTGCTAATAATTGTGACAAAACAAGCAACCAAAACTTTTAAAAAGAAAAGGTATCACAATTAAAGGTCTCTGAACATTGTTACAATGAAATAATTTTTTATGATTTATGTGGGTTTTATCTGCTGGCTTCTCTCATCTCACTGTGGTATTAAACATATTACATTAAGTAGTTGAAATCAGATTGAATACAATTCATTCTGGTTCACTTGCTGAAACATGCCAATCGGATGTTTTCCAATTTTCTCACATAATATTTCTCTTGTCCTTTGGGGTCATGTGGTAATTTCTGCAGGGAAAATAGTCTAACCACTGTGAAACTGATCAAAGTATTACTACGAATACTGCCTTAGGACAAATGATTTGAACCCTTCCATTATCAAAACATCTGCAAATGTTCTCTTTTATGTATGTGTCAATGAGTGAGCATATGCTGATTGAATTCTCTTTCCCCTCTGAGCACCTGACAGACACCTGACATGCACAATTGAATTCAAGAAAAATTGATAAATGACATTAACTTTTAGGAATTAGCAAATTCGTGGAGTAGGACAATACCCAAATCCTAGAAAGTCAGGAAATATTTTGAGGGTCTTAAATGTTTTAACTGTAAATCCATTTTGCAACTTTGAGTTAATATGCTGGTTTCTAAAATATTACTATACATAAATATTGCTTTTGTACCTTTTCCAGAATTGTGTATGGTGGTGCATAAACTTCACTGTGATATATACTACTGAGGGTCATTTACATGCAGTTTTAAATCATTTCAGCTTGATTTTTGTCATGTATTGGCACAATTCATGTTTTTTTAGATGCAGGCTTTCATTTTAAAGTAGATTTATATCTCATTTTGCTAAATGAACCCTTAAGTAGAAATAGGTAAAATATTTCCTTCGACAGTAATGAAGGCAATTTCTTTGTGTGTGTGTGTGTGTGTGTGTGTGTGTGTGTGTATGCAAGTGAAGGTGTGTAGTACATATCTCTAATGAGAAATTAAGCTTTAAAAATGGAATATAATGAAACATTGGATAATTGGTTAATTCTGCCATTTTTATTTGTCAAATTGATCGTCATAAGCAGGTCATTGATGGTACTTCATGCATACATTTTGAAAAGTCAAAAGGAGTAGATTGGTCTTGGCCCATTTCATGTGTACATAAGTGGCACTGCAATAAAGAAATGTGGCAAAAGTAACATTGCAAGAAAGAAATATAGAAAAAAATGACTTCTTTCTGAAAATACTATGTGAATCCTATGCATGCTGACATAATTTTCAAAATGTTAAGTAATAATAATTATAAGAAAATATTTTCAATTAGTGATAGAATAAAGAAATGTCTGCTTTCTTTCATCGGCAGTACGTTGATTTTGACTGTAGATTTGATTTGCATGGATGGCGGATTGGGCATACATGCCCTCCCTCTATCAATTAAAATGTTTCCAGTTCCCAGCCTAACTTTCAGAACAATATGAACAGTACCACAATCAATGGTTTTTTCCATTAAGAGTTTTATTAGAGTTTAAAATCTTCTCAAATCTAAATGGAATTTATTTCAGAACTTGGGATAATATAGTTCATATATATATTAAATATACTAAAGGCTCTTACTCTACTTAAAGATATTACAATAAGGCATCTTAACATTCTGTTTAACTTAATGTTAATAGTCACAATTCTAGGTTTTCAGCTCCTATGGTCTCCCTTTCATTGATTTATTACTGTTTTTATTTTTCTATATCAAGTTTCTTATTAAATTATAAATGAAAGTATATGTTGATGGCAGTATTCTAAATAAATTACTTTGAATAATAGATATGTTTATTTCTTTTAAACTCTAAATGACATACTTTGTACTAGTTAAATGTCCTCCAACAATATAACAAAACATAAATCATGTGGTGGAACTCACATCCTAAAATATAACCAGGTCTATATTCATATTAACTCATGGAAAATTCTTTTCTGCACTGTTTGAGAGAGTGCGCTCAATGTTTTACTATTGTTTATTCTTCAATAACGAATCACCCTTCTTGGTCTTCCAAAAGTTCCTGGCATTTTACTAGTTTACACATTGATTGAATGCCGTTCCCAGAATTGCTTTTGGCACTAAGCCAACCGCTGTGATAATCAGCTATAAGATTTATTCCACTCGAGAAGTGTTATAAACATAAGGATTCATAAGGCACTGCACTGAAAATGAATACTGATGCTCTGAGATGCTTGAAAACTTTTTGTTCCTTCCGTAAGCACTAATGCCAGTCTTCCCGTTCTTTCACTACTCGTGAGCTTTGATTTTGTGAAAAAAAGGCAAGTTCATTAGATTTGATGGTTTATAGTTTGATATTTGTATTGATCACTATTAGCCAGTTTAGCAAATTGAAATGATTTAATTCCACAAAATAAAATATAGAAAACTCACAGAAAATATTTTAAAAGCACCACCTTTATGGAAATTAAGGAATTCACTACTACACATGATGTGACACATTTACTGCAATAGGATATATTATTATATTAACGGATGGATGAAGAAAAAGTCCAAAGAATAAAACGAAGTCAAAAAATTCAAAGGGAAACTGCTGGCAGGTAAATGCACCGAGCCAGAAAAGGATAAGGAGAAATGAGGTAAATGGTCAATAGAATTCATAAGCATTTCTTAAATAAAAGATGCAAAAGCAAAGAATAATGAAAAATAGTTTAGAGAATGTTGAGATGGTTGCAGAATGTTAATCTTTTTTTTTTTTTTTTTTTTTTTTGAGTTCGAGTGTCACTCTGTCGCCCAGACTGGAGCGCAGTGGCTGCTCCCAGCCTCTGCAGCCTCGACCTGCTGGGCTCTGGCGATCCTTCCGCCTCAGCCTTCCAAGTAGCCGGAATTACAGGTGCGCACTACCACGCCCGGCTGATTTTTGATTTATTGTAGAGATGAGGTCTCGCTGCCCGCGGGCTCAGGCAATCCACTCACCTCAGCCTCCCAAAGGCGCTGAGCCACCGAGCCCAGCTAGAATGTTAATCTTAAATGGAGGAAAAGAAAAATAAATACAATTAAAATGTTGAAAAGGTATAGAAATAAATAGACTATTCAATTAAGATAATTTATGGATACTAAAGACAGATATTTAGGTAAATTTTAGGGGCTTCAAAAGTGTCATGGAAGATGATAATCTGGAAAGTCAAAACTACAAGGGTAAAACACTTTCCAAGTATCCACCCTTTTGGTGGGGTCTATTGGTACTCTAATGTCATTCAGGGTTCATCTAGAACTTTTCAGGAAAATTTCCCCAGGTTCCTCCAAATTGTGCTCTAAGAGCACCCTTTCTTTTTCTTTTTTGGTATGTGTCATCACTTGTATTTACCTGTCTCATTATATAATTGTCTTCTCCCTCTGGGGGAGCACAAATTCTAGAAATTCTGGTAGGACAACCTCACCTTCATAGCTCAAAGCTTGCTGCAGTACCTGGAAGATAACCAGCATTCAAAAACATTTTTTAAAATAAAAAATGAATGAATAAGTAAATTACTGAGTGAATGAACTAATTACTCCATGCCCAGTAATTTTGCCTCAAGTTAGAAATTAGAATAACAAAGAAAAAAAATAAAGGTCAGATATAACTAGAAAAAAAGAACTCTTGTGAAGGGGTGTAGATATTTGGAAAAGGAGGAAAAAGGAGGAAACCTGAGTAAATAGAGCTATAGGGGTTATAAAGAGTAAACCTAGAAAACAAGGCACATGCGGACTGAAGGAGATAGACATAGAAATTACATTTGAAATGTAATTAAGATACCAAAAGAGGCTAATAATAAAACATGCTGCAACAAATATGTTTTAAATACTAAAGTCTCAAACGTCAGTTGTATATATTGAAATTATAAACAATGTAATTATAAATTTTTATACTTTGGGCTTTTCTCCAGAATAGCGACCTTTTTTTCCCAAAAATTTAATGAAATGATAATAGCTTTCATTTATTGAGGGCATACTATATGCCAGCTACTGGCTTATTCTTGCATTTATTTTGTTAACCCTCACCATTTGTGGGAATCACCTTTGCTATTTATACATTCTGGCTCTACTTAGTCAATTTCTCACTTTATTTAACCAGTTCCATTCCATATCCCATTCCCTACTGCTCTGACTCTTTTTGTGAACATGTCTGGTGCCCTCCATGTTCCCAACTCTTCACAGGCCTTGTCTTACCTGTCCGCATACATCAGAGTGTGCATGTAGGGGTCATATTCAGAATGGCATTGCTGACATATTGCTACCCTGAGGACAGATCTATGACATGCTTCTATGTAGAGGGATTCCAAAGAGAAAGTGGCTTATGTGCACAGCTGTGTAGACCAGGTGCATCCGCAAAAGTTGACTACAGTTACTAAAATCAGAAGCTGTGGCATGAAATGGCATGTTTGATGACTTCCTTCCTGCCTATCCTTCTCAGTCACTCTCCAAACCTTACAGAGCACCACACTCACTACATCCAGCTACGAAGGTGAGAAAGGAACACCAGCATAGCCAAATGGACCAATCTTAACTCCAACATATGCTTACCATAGGAGCTTGGATAGTGGGTTTAACCTCTCTGAGTTCAATTCCCACTCTTTAAGAATGGAGATACCAACACATACTTAGAAAATTTGTTGTAGAGATTACATTAGTTGTATGTTGCCTAGCGCATAGTAAGTACTCAATAAATAGGAATTAATGATTTTACTGTAAAATGGAGAGAAGATATCCAATGACTTTTTTGAAACTTTCTAATTGGGGGAATAAAGTATTATAACAAGTAGTATATGAAGCAGTATTTGGTTGAATCTACACTTTTTAATCCTCTTTCACTGAGCTTTTCACCTTTTCTTGTCTTTTTGTTCTCCCACTTTCTCCTTTATCTTGGATGAATATATTGTTCTACTTTTCTTTCTCCAGCTTCCTTTCCTCATTCACTTAATCCACTAGCAAACTGATTTATTTCTGAATCTCAAAGTCCTTCATCCAAGTCACATAGACCCACTCTCTTAAAGAAGACTTTAGATCATCACTTGGAATTCAAAACAAATACTCTGTCTTCATAGTTTCATATCTCATCTAACATTCACAATACCATCTCCACCTGTACCCACCCCTATCATTCTTAATCTTTGTCAAGGAAAACACTATGCTTCAAGTGTCCCAAGTTAGAACTTCTTTCCTGCTACATGTTCTTAGACATGCTAGTTTATTCCCTCTCTCAAAACTCCAGCATCATCTCTGCAAGGACCATTCCTGGAATTCTAGTGGCCATATTAATCTCTTTCGAGTTTCAAGTATGAGAAATTAGAGTTTAGAAATTTGTTATCTCAGTGAGTATTCATATATTCATCCTTTGGGAAGCAGGAATAAGGTCTCCTTTGTATCTACAATTGTGCTTTTAAGTTTTGAACAAAGGCTCACTGATCCAATGTGTGGGTCCACATGTCCTTAATAGAGAGGGCCATTTAGGAAGTTCTTGAAGTCAAGTTCCCTTTATACGTGTACTATTAAAGGTAACCTGTTCAAGTGAGGAAAACCTTGATTGTTGATTATACGTGTTAGCATATAGAGGATGTGACTGAGCATTTCTGCGTGTATGAAAGGCTAGTATGAAGTGGAAACACATTTGTACAATTTATGTACTGTTTGGAAATAATGACTGTAATCATAGGAATATCTTCATTTGTGGTAGAAGAAAACACAAGGTGCTAACTAATGAATCTGCCTTTTGAATTTCCTTTCCTGGTTACTAGACTAAATAATACTTCAAAATTGTATTTTCTCCTCTTCCCCAGTATATATTTTTCTATTGCTTAAGTCTTCTTTCCTTTCAGCTTCTAGACAATGTGAACTTTATTGTGTCATGGAAGGGACGATGTATCCAGAGAATCATATGAATGGATAAAAGGGATAATCGTTTGATTTGATCATTTTTGAGGTTTCAGAAACTTAATACTCAGGTCAATGGGAAAGACACATCTGCACAGCTAAGAGACTTAGGAGAATGCAAGCGAGGAAAAGCAAAACTTCCCATCTCCCTTCTGAGAATAGACAAGATTTCCTCATTTGCAAGGTGTGAGGAAGACAAACGCTGGGGCACAGGGTAAGGGCCAAAGGCATGGTTTCTCATCATGAGACACTCATCAGGAGTGATGCTGATATTCAGTTACTCAGCCTTTTTTGAGCAAGCAACACCTATTACCAATGCTCCAGAATCCACTGAAAGCTAGTGAAATGCACTCAGAACCATCTAGTTGCCATTCAAGTGAAAGAGGAGCCATATTACTCACCCTTGTATTTAGCTATCATTCTTTTTCTTTTTTTTTTTTGAGTTGAAGTCTCACTCTGTCGCCCAGACAGTGCAGTGGCCGCTCCCGGCCACTGCACCACTGCAGCCTCGACATGCTGGGCTCCGGCGATCCTTCTGCCTCAGCCTTCCGAGTAGCTGGAACTACAGGTGCGCGCTACCACGCCCGGCTAATGTTTTTGATTTATTGTAGAAATGAGGTATTGCCTGCCCAGGTGGGTCTCGAACCCACGGGCTCAGGCAATCCACTCACCTCAACCTCCCAAAGGTGCAGGATTACAGGCTGAGACACTGAGCCCGGCTTAGCTATCATTCTTAGGAAGGATAAAATAATTTTAAAAAAGCAAATTCACCACAAATAGAAAACACTGGAAGAGATGTATCAAGAATATATGGAACCAGAATGAAATATACATGAAATATTATACAATTATTAAATATATATTTATATATACATACTTTTAGTATACAAATACTATATGTGTACAGCACTTAAATTAGAGAAAGCTTAGAAGACTTAAAATTATTAAAATGTCCATTTTTTTCATTATACATCTAATAAAATATAATCAAATGCATAATAGTAATCGGAGAAATTGACAAAACAATTCTAATATTCAATAAGTTGTCATACTCTCAGCTTTCTTTCCTCTCCTTTCTTTCACAATCCTAACATACAAAGGGCTGTTACAATGGACTTTTCAGTGTTCCTTGAATGAATGCCATCTTCTATCTTCCTGGCTAGAGGTCAACTTTGATTCATTCCTTCAGATCTCTTTCAAATAATGTTAAGAACAAGGGCACCAAGAAATAGGCACACTTGGGTTTAGGACTGCTTCTTTCCTTTACCTATTATTATAACTTTCTTCAAGACTGGTTGATCCCAGCTAGGAAAATATCTGCTCCTTCTACATCAAGTAGATAGATTTGAAAGCACATAGGAAAGTGCTTAAGGATATTCACTGAATGTCTTCAGCCCTGTGCTGTACGGGTTCAGGCTGTCGCTGGGTGGCCTGAGATATATCATGGCTTGGGAGTAAAAGATAAACAGACGATTAGGTTCCACTTCTCAGAAGACAGAGCTGATAGGATGGAGAGAATATTCCTGGGGAAGTAGAGAGTAAAAGGGAGACTAGAATGTGGAGAGAGTCAAACTACATTTATGGAGGAGCACGAGAACACAGGTTATATACATTTTTATTTTCAGTAATATGTATGAGTGAGATCATTCAAATCCATCCTCCTGCACAAACCAACTGAAAATACTGAAATAAATGTTAAAGTGTCTAAACACATGGAATTACTGACTAGGTATAAATGAACTATCATAACAATATCAGAGTAGAAGTAGGAGCCCAAGAGACAGTGGATGCTAAGAGTACTTACACAGCCAGTCTGAGGAGACAGTCTTCCTCTTTACTACTGAGACCAGACAGGGCTTCACCCTCTAGATCAGAGTAAATTAAAGGTATGGGAAGTTGGCTTGCTGCTGAGCAGAGCAGGGAAATACAAACTAATTCTGATAAATAATAACCACAAGTTGGCCATTGCAGGGATATTGAGGACAAGTAGTAATATCTGGGTGGTCCAAACATTTTCTTGTCCTCCAAATACTCAGACATTGTTTCGTTTTTTGCTTTTTTGTTTGTTTGGTAGTAAAATACACATAACATAAAAATGTACCATTTCACCATTTTATTTATTTATTTTTTTGAAAGCAGGATTTATTGAAAGGATAGAAAAGCTCCCACAGTAGGAGGGGACCCAAAGGGGTTGCCCCCCATCTCACCATTTTAAAGTGGTATTTAAGTATGTTTGCAAATATTTTCAAATAATCATATACTGAAATTAAAAAATGTTGATTATAAAAGAATATATTCAAAGTTTTAAAAATTTAAGTTTATGAAATGAGTTGGATTAACAAAAATATTAAGATCAATGGAAGGACTTGGTAATGGAGTAGACTACCCAGACCCAGAAGCAGTTGTGAAATTTTAAAGTCTGAGAAGTCTGGTAAATATTAAAGAATTCTTTTGTTTGTAAATGTAAACATGGACACAAAAATACATGAATAAAATAGCTCAGGAAGGCAAATAATAATATAATAGTAATTTGAGATGTCTTAAAAATTATGACAAATGACATGTTTTATTGGACTAACATTTAAGAGTTCTCCTTAAACATGATTCCTAACCTCTTTTTGTTAATTGTATGCAAATGGTCAAATCACATGAACAAAAAATGAAAACTTTAACCCATTACTAGGCTGTCTCCAGAAAGTTAAACATCCAATGACATTTAACAAGCAAAGCTTGAATCCTTACATGCCCACCTCTAAAGGAATTTAGGTAATAATTTTAAAATTTTTCATGAGAAAAATATCAATGTTTAAATTATCAAATTAATATAGCAATATTTTTCATGATATGATAAATGTTGGGGCACAACTGGTTATATTAGACTCCTACCTACTTAACAAAAGTAGTACCAATTAGTTTATCTCATCTGATCAAAAACTACAACATTTTATGTTCAAAACTTAAGTCATATCACACAGAGATTCAACAAAAATATTTGAAAACAGGCAGTCCTCGCTTTGCAGGGTATGGTGTTAACTGAAACTTGTGCACCATCTCCTTCCTAAAGCAAGGACTGCTTGTGTTCTAAGCAGTTCGTTTTTATTTTTCACACAAATATAAGCATATGCCAAGTAGTGAAATGTAATAGTCTCACTCTATGGGTAAGATAAGGAACTCTTTGAGCAATTTAAAATATCCTTTGTTTTCCCAAATACCATTCTGTTTTTATAAAATAAGAAGGGAGGAATGGAATTTAATTTGCACTGAGTTACACTGATTAATACAAATGCTGTTTTTATCAGAATATTATTCTAGGGTCTATTTAAGATTACCATATATAACCTTAAGTGAAACTTAAAATGCTCATTCCCGTGAGCTTTATTTTATATTCTGAATTCAGATAAGTACATTCTATTATGAAATGCTCTCTTTTTAAAAGGACTCTACAAGCACAAACAGATGGATTAATTACATTAAAAACTGACACGTTAAATATAAAGTTAAAGAAGCCAAACTTATGCAAATAGAAAATTTATCATTTAATACCCAGTTGAATCTAAATGAATTCTTTTTTACTGTCATCAGGTTTCAAAACATTTCAGGCATGGGATAAGAGGCAATTTATCTGGCATCATAGAAATCTGAGAAAATAATTTTTTCTTCCTTTTAGATTTTGAGAAGAATCAACTCCTATGTATGGACTAATAAAAAAAACTTTAGGATAGAGACTTTTTTAGAGAGTAGGTCAATGTAAGGAAAACACAGACCATTCATTTACCCAAATCAGCATTTTCTTTTTCCAAACCTTATTGTCCTTATCTCATATTGCTGGAAAAATAGCAATTACAGAGTAACAGAAGGTTCACTTTTCTCCAGAGCACTTTCATGGGCAGAGTCACCAATTAAAAGTATTGCCAGATTTCAAACGATATCATAAAAGACAAGTAATTTTTTTCTTTCTCATTTTTATAAATCAAAAGGAAGGAACATAACTATCTATTACAAGCTGTAAATGTATTAAATTTCTCTACTTATTACTCACTTATTTTTTTGTGTGTGCAAAAACTGTAGTTATAACTACACACCAGAATATGGACTGTGGTGGTGGAGAGCACAGACTCTAGAACCAGAGTGGCTTGACTCATAGCTTACCTCCGTGATCCCTAGCTATAAAACCTTGGGTAAGTTATTTATCCACTCTGTGCCTCAGTTTTCTCATCAGGACCATGGGATAATAATAGTTTCTAGCCCATAGTGTTATGAGAATTAAATTAATTAGCCATAAAAGGCATTTCAGGTGAACACGATACACACTTGACAAAATATTACAAAAATAAAAATAAAATATAACCACACAAAGTATGGGTGATGACATAATTATTGTGGGTAGGTAGATTTCTATTTTGAAGGAATTTTTAAGTATCTTTATTTTTATTTCCCATTCCGTGTTCTAAACCTTCTCCCTCAAATCCCACTATTTGGATAATAAAAGGTCAGGCTAATAATTCACTTTATCTTTGAATTTTCTAAGTCAAGTTTTCTCTGTCACAGCAGGAAGAGAGCAAGAGAGGACAGACAGGGGACACATCAGAATCTAAGGTAGTAAAGCGATTTCAAATATGAGTTCTTTGAAAAAATTCTTTGGTAATTTTAATTCAGAGACTAGTCTTCATACACTGATCCCACTTATTCTCTCCTCAGACTCCAAAAAGAAATTAGTTTATTAGAAGTCAACAGTTTAGCAGTGGTCAAGAAAAATGGAGCCAAGTCTAGAATTGGAAGTCTTACAGAAAACCAATTAAAATAACACTGGAAGAATTATTTAACCACTTTTGTCAATAACTGTCTCTCATTTACATATACAAATCTGAAAACTCTTATGAACACTCGAAATGTGAAGACTTTTTACAATTTGTAATTATAAAAGTAATAATAATGTCTGCAATTTATTATATGGCAGGCATTCTGATAAACCCCCTGTATGGATTATATCATTTAATTCATATAGCTTCATGAAGCAGTAACTATTAAACCTTATGGCACAGAGATTTTAAGTTACTCATCAAGTGGCCAGTGTCCAGATTTGAAATCAGATTCTTCTGACCTCAAAGCCCATGCTCTTAAGTCCGATTCTAGAGTGACTTGTGATTTACTTGCTTGGTCTGATTCTTCTTGTGGTAGACATAATCATGGCACTCTTTCTAACCTTATTCAGACATGAGAAAATTCAACTTTCTTTGGGAGAGTTAATTCCACCTGAGGGATTTTCAGGGCACATCTCTGTACCACCTGGAACCCAAATGAGAGAATTGGGATTATTGTTACCCTAATTTTATTCTTCAGATGTCAACCATGTCTTTGGACATAAAAGAGAATGAACTTTTGAAATAATTTTCAAGGACTTCCGATCTTTTCCACTTGCTAAAACTTTCAAGTATGAAGATATGAATTATATGTCAAATTCTTAAATCAGATGTAAAAGCTATGAAAGACTTAAAGAGCTTTCAAGATCAAGTTGTGAGGCTAGATATATTTGAAAGAGAAATGACATGTGTTAGATTTTAATGTTAGAATTCAAGTTATTTAAACTTAGTTGAGGTGGTTAGTCACGAGGTTTGTGTGTGGAAAACAGACAAAAATATTGAGTCCATTTAAATAGTAAGAATATACAAACTAGATGGAAAATGTAATGGAGGCATCTTTCTCCTGGTTTCCTTCCTTATTATTATATTTCAAGCAACAGCTTGGCCCTGCCAAGTCATCATACTACACTGAATTTAGAACTCTTATGGGCACAAGCTTTCAACAGAAAGATTCCCTTACCATAATATTAGTAATTTCATGCAGCTTATTTGAATGTCAGTGGAAATTTAGGGTGCCCCAACAATATATTGATTTCCAAAAGTAGAAATGTGGTTCTAATATAACTGCTTGCAAATATTACTGTCATCTACTTTTGAGCTATATTTATTTTTGTGAAATGAAAATGATAGTTTTATTTTAGCCAGAACAAGTAAGGGAATATTTAATTTAAAAGACATTGGTAAATCTTGTGTAATTGCTTCAGCGTTGAATTTAACACTGGGTTTTCCTTGTGAACTCATATATTAAAATAGATGACTAGAGAGGACTTCGTTTTTGAAGACTAATCACATTACCCCCATTTATCTAGTACATATGGAGAATTTATGGTAGACATGTGAAGGGATGTTGTGTGGACATGCTTGGCTCAAAAACACATGCTTAGTAGAAAGTAGGAGGAAGGGTGCTTGTGGGATGAAAGTAGAAATTTAGAGTCTAAGAGCAGAAAACATTTGTCATTGAGCAAAAGATGTATAAAAGTGATACTTCTCTGAGCATTTGCTCTATAGCTCAACCCAGACAGATACTCAATACTAATTGCAAAACTGGCACAGAGGTAAATGGTAGTAGGAGGGAGAGCAGATTTGTATTCTGATGTCTCTGGAAAGTTTTATTCTGCTAAAAACTAAGACACCTTATTAATTTGTATAAATACTTCACTATGTTTTAAAATAATTTTCTTTTTTATTAATAAGGGAAAGTTTTTTCATAATAAAAATGTAGAAATACAGATAAAAAGAAAGAAAAGAAAATAAAGATCTTTTATAAACCTACTTTCAGAGAAAATCCAGCATTAAGTATTTTGCACAACTTCTAGAATGTCTGTGAGCATGTGTTTGTGTGTCTACATGTTTATACAAAGAACCAATGAAAACAGAAATGTACACAATATTTTGTAATCTGATTTCTGAACATATGTTGAGAACACTCTTCTCTGAGATTAATTATTTTTATTTTCTTTTAAAGCTTAACGTCTACCTATGAACCAAGCAAGGAGAATTTAAATTCTGGGCTTAATTGTGGACTAACTTTGTTCTGGACCAACAAAGTGGCTGTAGATATTGAAATAAACTTAAGGGAGAAGAGACCTTATTATATTGGATTTGTTATTCTCCAAAGAAAGGAATGCTGGGTAGAGCCAGAAATGTATGATTCACACTCTGGATTTTGACAAAAATACAGAGAAGATAATGGTAAGATGTGCCACTGATTCTAAAAATGAATATGACACATATATTTTTGCATTTCTTTACCCACACATTTGTCCAACAAGCATTCTTTCCCTCAATATATAAGAGACATTAAAAGCACAAGTACAAGTCAGACTGTCTGGATTTGAATTTTAGGTTCTAGGTCTCAGTGTCCTTTTCTATGAAATGGATATGATAACTAGGTGTCATGAAGCCAAATGATATAGAGAGCTTAGATCAGTGCCTGGTATGATCCCTGCATCCCCTAAACATACACTGTTATTGTTATTGTTAAACTCTAGTCACTGATAGTCTTTTCTGCTTACTTGGACCTCCCCAACAAAATGTTCAAGCACTAGAAGTAACATTCTTAAGGAAAGAGACTATAATTTGCTTACAATTGAATCGAAATCACAGCTGTCTGATTTATAATAGGTGCAAAAAATAAACAAATATGAATAAAGAAATCTTTCCTGTCCTATTCTGTCTTCTAGCCTTAGTTCATTTTATTAGCTGACTGCAAAATCCTCTGATTAAATTTTTAAAATTTAAGCTAGCCAGAATTGGTTTCTGCTGCTGTCAAATTAGAGCATGCCAACTGATAAACTGACTCAGATGCCCCAACGCCAGAAAAGATATTAGTTTTCATTGGGGAGGCATGTTTAGAGAGAAATTACTTTATTAGTTTGGCAACTTATAGGGAATATTTTCATGTAATTACAATGTTTCCTTTAATACGTGACTTCAACAGTGGGAATGTGAATAATGAAAACTGATGTAAAGACTCGATCTCAACGAACACAGACTCTGGACTCAGTAGCTGGGTTCCAACCCCGGCTTTACCTTGTAACTGCTTTACCTTTCGCAGCAAATCATGGAAACTCTCAGGGCTTAATTTCCTATCCATAAAATTGAGAAAATAATAATTTTGACCTCACAGGGTTATTGAAAGTATACAATGTGCTTAATAGATTGTCAGTAACATTATAAGAATCAATGAGTGCTAGGAATAACAGCATAGATAATGGTTAATAAGACCAACAGTCTAGAACCAGCCCTGTGTTGAGCGGGTTCTATGAAGGATAAGGTTAATGAAGTCCAGTGAGGGCCCATAATAAGTGGGTATGCTGCTAGACCCCAAACTAATCTGATTGAATTCCCCTGCTATCAAAGCATGTGAACAGATGCCTAATTCTGGAGGGAGCAAAATTAAATATAGTAATCATTAAATTAAATGTGAGTGCCTGAAAAGATTATAGCAAGAGATTTTAAAAAACTAGCTATATGCTATTTATCATTTTAGATAGAAAATGTTAACAAATAATGAATGAGCAAAGGGTAGCAGCAAATACAAACAGGTAAACAAACAAAATAAAAATAGGAGTAATAATAGTAGCTGACAAAGTGAAATTTAAAGATTAAAAGCAGTAATGAAGATAAAGAGAGACATCATAAAATTCAAAGAGAAACAATTTATACTGAAAACGTAACTAACACATCTGCATTTTCAAGCAAGTTGATAACGAACGCATACAGAAGAAACCATTAGCTATGCAAGACGAACTTAATAAAAATAAAATTAGAGCGAGAGTTTTCAATAGTCCTCGTGGAATTAAACAGATCCACTAAATAAAAAATAAGTAAATACATAAAGAACTCATTAATATACTTGATATATTAAATATACAGAGATATTATAATCCCGCAAAGAGAATATTTATTTTTATATGTCTGCAACTACTTATACAAATTAATCATTAAAAAATTTAATGGAAATTTTAAAAGCATAGTTATATTTTTTGGGATATTAAAAAAAAACTAATGAAATTGGAAATAAAGATAATCAAAATAATTTTATTCAAAAGTAAAAAAATTGTACTTGTATATAATTTCTTGAAAATCTTTAGATGAAAACAAAATTAAACGCAATCTAGGCAATACTGATGTGGAGACTATTTCATTCTAAACGTAGTGGTATATGAAAGCTATAACTGGAGGACTAATTTTGGTCTTAGGAGCCTTCATTATTGAAGAAGACAGGTAAAAAAGAGAATTAAATTGTTACATAGTATCTTAAATAGAAAATACATGATAAACAAAAAGAAAGCTGAAAATTAAGAAAATTGAAAATAAATTTTAAATAAGATGGATATATAAATCTGAAAGCTGGTTGTCAGAAATGGCTAGTAAAATAGCCCCCTTGTAAGAATGATTAGGAGCAGAATAAATATATATAAAAGCATATAAATATATATGTAAAATAAACCAGTTTACTAACCATAGGTTCAGGAGAGATTAAACACATTTAAAAGCACTATTATTTGAAATTCTATGGAAACAAAGTAGAAATCCTAGAAAAAAATGGGTGATTACCTGGCCAAAACCATATTAACCCAATTATTCCCCAAAGAAAAAGACAATCTGAGAGCCCACTCCAAAAGAGATCAAAAGGTGTTTAGAAATATACCACGAAGAAGTTGCCAGTTCCAGATGCCTTTAAAACTGAGTTTTATCTGTCCTTTGAAGGAGACTTACACTGTCACACAAATGATTCAAATGTCATTAAAATATGAAAATTCTCCCCAAGTCACTTTATGTGAATACTAAAACCTGACAAAGGTAGTACAAATAAAAACAATCTTAACTCATTTTAAAATAAAAATGCAAAATTCCAAATAACATGTTAGAAATAAAATCCAAAGGGAGGCCCAAACTTCACCTGTACGATGACCTCTTATGTACCTAATCTAGAACTGTACCCCACATCTTTAAAATAAAAAAGGAAATCAAAGATTATATGTATACACATGTAAAAAATAATTAAAAAATAAAATCCAGTCATGTATTAAAAAATAATACAAATGATTAAGCAAGTGATTTAGTATCAGAAATAAAGGAAGAAAATACAGTCTATAATCATGTTTATAGATACTGAGAAGTTATTTGATAAAATTCATTCCCAATGAAAACTCAAATCAAATAAGACTAGAAAGAAACTACTTAAATAAAACAAAATAACATTCCATGATCCAATAGAAGCACTTTCTGAAAACATTTTATCTTCAGGTTTTATTATGCCTTTTCTGTATTTCTTCACTTTTTTCTCCTTTCCGTGAACAAACATTTATTGTGTGTCTATTATATATCAAGTGCTGTGCTGGATCACATTTCATAATAAAGACACAACTTAAAAGGAAACAAACAAACAAATAAAAGCGGCAAGTGAAAACAATACAAAAAAAAGTGATAAGATACTGGGAACAAGTTTAAGAATATTGGCCAAATTGAACTCGGGTTTCCTATTCTGAATCCAAGGAGAACTGGAATTAAGCTTTAAACATCTTACAGATTAAAACACTTTCTACAAATAGAGCGATTGGTTTGTTAATGATTACATGATCTATTTTTTCTCACATATTTTGTTCACACTGTCTGGACAACAACAATAACAGCACAAAACAACTGTAATAGCATATGCCAAAGGAAGGAGCATGCATTTACAGCATCTCCTGGTTGCCTGTGCTTCTCTGGTGTTTTACAAAGTATGCATTTAATTAGAGCGTCCTGAAGTGACTGCAGGCAGGTGAAGCCGCTATTATGCTGCGGGGAGAGCTGACAGACAGCTTCAGGAGCGTTTAGTTAACAAATCATTACTTAGTGTTTGTAAGACTTCTACCTGAACCCAAACAGAACGTGTAACTGTCTTGGAAGAACAAAGCCATCAATTGTAAAACAAACCTTGGTAAAGGCAGCTAGGATCAGCAGGGAGGGGAAATAAAGTAATTTATTCAAATTGTATATTTGAAGAGGAAGAATGGTTTTTTTCCCTAAAAATAACATAAATCTGGAGTCATTAAAAAAAAAACAAAGAAAATATGAACAATGATTTTCTTGCTTTTATTCAAGGACAAGTTGTGTGTTTGTGATTTAGTTAAAGAAAAAATAAAAATGAAATGGAAAAGAGAGTTACAAAATCATTTACCTAAGAAAGGACCATGTGTCAACTCTGTAACTTTTGTGTAAAGCATGCTGCAATGTTGGGTTTAGCTTTGTCACTGAAAAGAGAAAGGCGAAATTTTAACATAATCCTGTATCGTGATTTCATGACTTCTGCCATATTCGGTACTCTTCATCTTAATCTTCTAATTGCCGAGGTCATAAACAGGCAGTGGAGAGAAGGGCAAGGCTGAGAACAGAAAAAATAGGTCAAAGCAGCAGAGTTAACATTATTTTTCAAAGACTATGGGAGGCATTGAAATTCTGATACCTCATTCTTGTGACAAAAATTGTAATGAGAACAGGAAATGGTACCACATGAATCCATTGTCCTGACAATGATTTAATGAGAATGGGAAATGGTGAGAGCATAACTAATTCGCATTATGATCCTACAGTTGTCATCTTGTGGTTCTGCTCAGATGCCGTAGAATGAAGGATGTCGACATCAGCTGGGAGAGTGCAAAGAAAAGCATGAAGACGGTGACATTGTGTGGCCTGAAAGTAATGGCAGAACGTGTTAGCCACAGAGGGGTAGGGCTCGGGAGGGGCAAGAGGGGGATACAAAGCATGGAGTTTGTCTGCTGAATGACAAAATAGGAATACATTTAAAGATGGCATGGATTCCAACTGGAAGGAAAAGACCAGCGTGAAGGCAAAGGCTGTGATGGAAAACCTGAGACAGGAAGTAATCCAAAGGTCAAATGAGAATGTTCAAACAGGTGAAATCTGATAAAACTCTTTTGGGAGATTTTTAAGTTTGTTGAGCAACAATTAATTTAGTGGCTCTAGCATGCTATTTCTTTTCCTTCCTGAGTGAAGTTTTGCTTCCAAAGCTCTAATTCAAACAATATGTTTTACAAGTAAGGCGAACAAAGATACCCCATCCCAGGTTATAAAGTTCTGAAATGAAGTGGTTGGTGAGAGAAAGAGCATCGTTTAACCCAAGTATGTCAGTGGAAACCAACAGGTGATGTGCCAAGGTTATTTAGAATTTAAATCACATATGGTAGATAGTTTATTTATTGTTAAATTAAGTTTTGGCCTATTTCTCCAAATAGCAACTTGGGTTCTAGATGGTTTTGAATGCCGACTTATTTCAGAACTTCTAGACTTCCATGAGCATGCCAAAGAAATCTTAATTGTCTGGAAACATATTACCTTACATGGAAATCATAAAGGTCAATAAATCAACAGAAAAAGTGATAAATGAATTTTTAAAATTATGCACTTTCGAGTCTGATTTGCTTCCCAAAACGTGCTGGCTAGTCATTTAAAGTGGATCCTTAAGAAAATTCCTCTGTAAGGTTGGTACAATATTTAGCATGCTTCTGACAGATGAATCCTTCCCAGGACAGAGAAAATAGAGTCAAGAAAGAGGTCAAACAAAACAAACCTTTTGGAAGAGAAGTTGCATTTTACTAATTACAATGACAGGGCAGCATAAAAATTACATTCCATATTCATTCTGTAGAATCATAATAATGATAATAGTAATAATAATGATAAAAGATTGTAGTTTTTGCATTCAGTTAGTTCTTAGCTTTTTTGATTTAAACATAACGATAAAGAGAATATTTGTAAAGTTGAAAAGCAACTTTAATAAATTGAAAAGTACTGTGATTCTCTCACCACTAGTCAAAGCTTTTCAGACCAAGATAAATGACTCTAAGCCAATAGAAAAAAATTACTTCAAACTTATGTGTGCCTAAGCCCCTCTACTTTGCATTTTGATTCATATTTAAAATATTGATTCCATCAAATGGAGGAACAGTTAGTGTCAGCACAAGATGATGGAGAAAATGAAGTCAAAGGGGAACAATGTAAACAGTGGATTTATTTATTTACCCTTAGGTGAAGGTGCCGTATTTCACTTATATTGAACATTTATTCAATTTATTTTATTAATTTAATCCTCCTAAAGTACTACTTCACACTCTGATGCAATTTCAGATCAGACAGATCACTGTGTACTTGTTGGATTCATGGTTAATGATACATGAATTTATAATCTAGAATGATTCATAATTGAGTGAGCTACCTTATTTTACTCCCCTATTATAGGAGAGGTTCACAGTGAAAGACTATAATGGTCAAAGAAGAAATGTGAAAGATATTCTCAAAAGTTGAACTATACTATACTGTAATAATGTCTAGTGAAAATGAAATATTTAACGTCCATATTTAGGCTCTCACTCATTTATTATGTGGCATGTAAGGAGTGTCAAATGCTGATGGGAATTTCAATTTGACCTGGCAAAAATGAAGTAAGCAACATACAGTATTTCATCCATTATGTCCATTTGCACAATGAAGGATTGGTTCCATAACACTTTTTATTCAATCCAATGTCAAGGTCTTAAAAACAAATTTTGAAAGCACTTAAGTGGTTCTTTTAACAGCTGTATTTAGGAACAAATGGCAGATATCTATTAATGCAAGTACATCTTATATAAAATATTTTAATATGGATTTTAGGTGATAGTATGTGCTTATTAACATCAGGGGTAAATTGACATATTACAGTAGCTCTTTTCGATGAAAGATCCATTTAGTCTCATCTTCAAATTATGGATTGATACACGATTCTATGCCATAATGGTTCCAAAAGCATTGTTAGTGCAATGTATTATTCATGTTTTCAGGTACCATTGTTTCAGTTCATAATAGAGTACTGAACAATTGTGAGTGAAGTTTATAATGAACTAAAGAAAAGTACCTAACCATAGTATTTTAATAGATTATCGAGTCAGCACTGAAGATATCTAGGAACTATGCCCACATCAGTATGGGACACTGTGCTTAAATTTGAGAAACACAGATCTTTCTGTCCCGAATGATCAACTCCTATCACACAAGTACGGTGTGTTTGAGATGATATTTTTAAAAGTGTATATGATCATCCAGTATTGTGATTATTGTGGTGATTCAATTTGTATATCATTGCTTTATAAGTGAAAATGTTTAATTGAATTTAAATTAAATGTAGTTTAAATATGGGCCAATATATTTTCTTTAGGGATAAAACAAATTATACTATGTTGCTGTAGAACCTAAACATTGTAAAACTTGCTTCCCAAACTTTACTGTGCTCGCAAAGTCACCTGGGGATCTTGTTCAAATGCGGATTTCAATTCAACAAATCTGCAACGGGACCCAAGATGGCATTTCTAACAAGTTCCCTGGGTGATGCCCAGGCTTTTGGGTAATGGACTAGTGAATTACAGAGGATCGCTGTAGACGTCCAAGTAACTACTCCTTGGTTCAAGATTTGCCTCTCTGAGCCTTAGTTTCCTAATACTACACACTTCTAAAGAATCTTATACTAAGATAATTACATATGAAATTTGTGTAATGGGCTCTTTAGTTTTCTATGGCTGCATGACAAACTACTTCATCTTTTGGTGGTTGCTGTTAGAGATTAACTACCTTGTTTATTACCTTGTGCTTAATACTCAATAAATGTTTGTTTAAAACAGATTCTTGAGTGAGTTCTAGTCTCTGACAGAATGAAGCCGATGATAGTTAATTATCAATAGCAAACCCTCACAAGGTAGCTGATCTAATTATTTGAAAGTTCTTCCTACTTTAATATTTGTCATCTTATAAGATATATTGCTTCAGATTGTATAGTGAGAACTGAGCAAAAATAGATCTAATCCCTTTCTGGATGCCAGTGTTGCTAATATTTTGTGACACATGATTATTTTATTTTCCTTTGTAAATTTCATTAAAATTTGTTTTTGTTCCCCGGGCGTGGGACCTCATGCCTGTAATCCTAGCACTTAGGGTGGCCTAAGCAGGAAGAATGCCTGAGCCCAGGAGTTTGAGACCAGCCTGGGCAACATAGTGAGAACTCATCTCTATTAAAAAAAATTAAAATAAATAAAATAATAAAAAGATAATTAAAAGTGTTTTTGTACAGAATACCTTTGCTTGGTTCAAAACCCGAAAAGAGTCAGAAGGGTATAGTAACAGATGCTGTTGGGGCCTGGTCCGGCCTGTATCTCCTGGGTTAAGCTCTCCGTGTCCATGACTGAGAGCAGCTGTGGCTTTGCCCCAGGGTACTCACCCACAGGCAGTCCTCACTCAATGGAAGTTTCTTTACCCACTGTTGGGGTAGCTCTGATGTGCACTTTACATTATCTGAAGAAGGCTGCCAGTGGTCACCTGATTAATAATATGCCGTTTTTAGGCTTCCTTCCTTTCTCTGCTTCCTGGGATCATCTCCTAAGTCAACTGCTCATTTGAAAATCTTCATCTCAGGTTCAGCTTCTGGGGAAACCATGTCAACTCAGGTGTGAAGTAAAATGTCTCCCCCTGAGTCCCTGTCTTGCTCTCCTTCTGCCCAGATCACATCCCAATAGGTAAATTATTATGTTCTTAGCTTATTTTTCTTCCCAAGGCTTCATTTTGTGAGTCTCAAGCAAATATATACTTATTCCTTTCTTTTTATATCAAGCAGAGCAAATTATACTCATACTATTCTGCACTTTGCTTCCTTCCCTTCATAGATCTTGGAAATCTTTCAGTATCAGTATACAGTGAGTCGGCTCATTCTTTTACATGGTTGTGTGGTATTCATTGCACTTAACTGACCAGTTGGCCAAACTTCTTTGCTATTTCTTTTCCAGCCTATCCCCATCTTATTTTATACAGTTACTTATTAAATGACAATTTAATCACTTTAGTTACCTCTTCTGTACACAAACCAGTTCACTGATATCATTCTCAAAATATTATTCCTCATATAAACAGTTATAACATATTGTTTCTAGTACAGTAGAAGCTTAATAATACTCTTTCCTGGGACAAAAATAAAATCTAAGTCAACATGCAGTCACTGTTATGTCAGGGTGATACTGAATTTGAAAATAGATAATGTATGGCTTTCTTATCTTGTATTCATAATTGATTTTTTAAAAACCTACATCTGGAACTTTACCTCTTTTTGTCTATTATATGCCACCTTGTTAGTTTTAGCTCATTATCCTATTCCATTTGAATAACATAATCTTTTGATTCCATTTATTGAACATCTAATATATGCTAGATCCTGTAATATGCATTTTTTATTGTCCATGATTTGATTAATTAAATCCTTATTAGTTAATTACCATCCCCATTTACAGATGAGAAAACTGATGCTCAGAGACACTTACCAGGGTCATGTAGCCAGCAAGTGGTACAGTCCATTTTAGGTGGTGGCACAAGGAGAACTGGCATCCAATAGTTTACTTTCTCACCATCATTAGTGGTACAATGTCAGCCGTATGTCCTCCTAGTGGTTTCTCTTCCTCCAAACATTTCTTTTTTAAAATTATTTTTAGAACTTTTGAAGCAGGCATGTCATTTTAGACTTTGGCCTTTCATATATTACTCTTACATCCTATGTCATCACTTTTTCAGGTTCTTATTCTCTTTTTAGTTATTAACTCATTGCAGATCATTCTGTACAATTCCATTACTTCTATTTGATATGTTATAAGAATTTAATTTATAGGAGCTCTCTGTTCCTTGAGACAACTTTTCTTTTGTAATCATTGGTCGTGGAATTTTATGAATACTTTCCAGCCAACGTCTTAAACTTTACTGTGGGCTAGGCTAATGGTTTTATAAGTTGCCTTTGAATTTTGTGATGATAACATACAACTGCCACAGGGTGAGAAACATGACAGTGTCTTGCAAATAGCCTTCTATCCCCCTTAATACGGTATTTGTATCAAAGCAAAACATACACACAGTGTTAATATCTAATACTGCATAATCAAATTTTTGGAGAACTTGAAAGATCTAAGTTTGAAGTAGTGCAACACAAAAATTTTAAGGATGTTCACTTGAAATAATGTAAATTCTCCCAAATTTTAAAATTTCATCAGGGACTGCAGTTTAAAGTAGATAGACCCAGTAAACTGTAAATTTTGTTAATGATATTCCCATGATAGAGTACTCACCCGTTTATTGCTACCATTTAAAACACAGTGGGGTTTATACTCATCTGGTGATTACTGTGCTGGATTTTAATATTCTAATATTTGCTATTATTTAAAAATATTCTTATGTTATAATAACTCATATATCTTCAATTATCCTCATATCCTGGAGACAGACCTCATCTCTATCTTGGAAGCCCGACATACTTTATCCTAGGCTCTATTTACCCTCTAGACCAGGAAGCAACTTTTCATCTGTTGTTCTATATGATGGCTCCTGCTTAAAATGACATTTGAATAGCTTGTTTATGGCTAACAATATCTGAATACCAACTACCTGGAATCTATTTCTAACTATCCTGAGTATTCTATTCCTGGAGTAGTTTAAACTTCAATGAGAACTGGAGAGAACATGTCGTCTGGTAAGGTAGTTGAACAAATGTGTTCCAGTCTTTCTAAACTCCTCTTAAAAATGCTAAAGAAAATAAATATGAAGACAAAGTTATTGAAAATCCAAGTAGAATTCCCATAACTCTTTATTTTTGAGGGGTGGGCAGCTAAGCAATTTCTTGCTCTGTTAGCCAGATGGAAGAACAAAGTCCCCACTAATAGCATCTTACATTAGAAATAGAAGCTATACTGAACAGGTAAATAAGAATCCATCTCTTAACTCTTGTTTTGGGTCATCTAGAACCAGAATTTTTCTACTTCCAATAGCTCCTCTCTATAAATTTATTATAAGGCCACGGGGGGATGGAGGATCTATAAAGATAAATGGACAGCGATGTAGTTTTGTGGAAGCTTATCCCACATTACTATGAATATAGGTGACCAATTATTCAAAAAATAGAAAGAGAAAAAGGATTTAAATAATATTTAATAATATTGTGTTAAAAACCATGTACCAGGGCTCATATGCTATATAAACTCACCCCTTTTTAAAGCATGAATGAACTTTATTTGAAAAGTGTAGGTAATCTTAGAACAAAATGTAGGAAACACCCTTATGGAAATTGGAATAGGTAACCAAGTCCTGATCAACTCTCCAAAAGTGAATGCCATAAAAGATAAGACAGACAAGTGGGAACTCATCAAACTGAAAATCTTCTGCAAAATCAAGAGAGTGGGGAGACAGTTCACAGAATGGGAAAAATTATTTGCCATCTGTATATCTGACAAAGGCCTAATATCTAGGATCTACAAGGAACTCAATGTGCCGAAAGGAAAAAAAAAACAAACAACCTAATTAAAAAATGGGCAAAAGACACTTCTCAGAAGAAAACACACGAGCAGCCAACAGATACATAAAAAAATGCTTAAGCTCACTTATCATCGGAGAAAAGCAAATTAAAACCACACTGAGATACTACTTAACTCCAGTCAGGATGGCCATCATCAATAACTTAAAAAACAACAGATGCTGAAGAGGATATGGGGAAAAGGGAATATTTTTACATTGTTGGTGGGAATGCAACCCCTCATCCTATGTAGAAAACAGTGTAGCGGTTTCTAAAGAATCTAAAATTTTACCTTCCATATGACCAAACAATTCCCTTTCTGGGAATATACCCAGAGGAACTCAAATCGTTCTAATAAAGATACTTGCACACATATGTTTATTGCAGCATTATTCACAATAGCAAAAACATGGAACCAACTGTGCTGTCCATCGAAAGTGGACTGGATAATGAAAATGTGGTATATTTACCTAATGGAATATTATGCAGTCACAAAGAAAAACAAAATCATGAACTTTGCGACAACCTGGATGGAATCAGAGTCTATAATACTCAGTGATTTATCATAGAAGCAAAGATCTGAGTATCACATGTACTCATTCATAAGTGGACCTTGAAAGTTTATCATAATACAATAAAAAGGGATTGGCAGTAGTGGGACACTGCCCGGGGAAAGGAAGGCACATAACATCAATAAGGGTACCCACACTTTACCTGTATGATGACCACGTATGTACCTAACTCTCATTTGTACCCCACATTTTAAAAATAAATAAATAAATAAATAAAAAGTGTAGGTAATACACTAGAAAATAATGTTAAATAAATTTTCCAAATTATAAATGATACAGGATATAGTCTCTGATCATGATAAAGTAAACATTAAAAACTTAATAAACATTGCTAAAATGAGATATTAAAGGCCAATAACCCCCCAAATTCGTCTAAAACAAAATCAAATTTATAATTATAAATTACTTTGGAGATAATAAAAATTAAATTGCTACTTATAACCTCTTGTGGGATGCTAGCAAGTATAGATTGATAAACAAATTCAACACATGACAATTTCATTATTATATAAGGAAAAAACAAAACTTCAAATGAAGAAGTTAGCAAGAGAGAAGAAAGAAATCCTAGAAAAAGCAAAAACTGAGCAGTAACTAATTTGAGCAAAGGGTTAGTTAATTAAAAAAATAGAAACTTAAAAAATTTAAAAATTAAAATAAATTTTAATTGTAAAATTTAAACAATTAAAAAAATTAAAAAATATAGGCAAATATAGGAAAACTGAATTTTAAGGGAAAAATAAGCAGAAATAAATATGAAAAGATGATAGTACAGAAATTTTTATTTAATTCTGAGATTATAGGGTAAAGTTGCCTATTAATATATCTTGATAAAATATATCACTTACGGAGTTTTAAAATGAACAAACTTAGCTTGAATAGTAAAAATTAGAACACACCAATAAGCATATAAATACAAACTTTTTGAAATAATTACTGTCTGCTCCAACTTCAATATCAATTTATAATTTTTTGTTTCTCTACTGGGCAGAGAAAGTTTTATGGGCATCTTTCTGTTGTTAGTACTATTATAACTTATACTTTTAAGGGGGAGTTAAATCCTGAACTATGCAGGTATTCAACAGTTTGAAAAATTGTAGTTACACATAACAGCACTAAAAGCAACAGAAATACCAACCACAAAAGACACTATGTACCAGTATTGCATATTAATATAGGAAGAGAAAATTCAAGATTAAATAATAAAAGAATTAATTTAAAAAGATAACAGAAAACAAGCCTACTTTAGTCAAGTTGTTTCTATTTTTAAAAAGATAAATAAATATTTAAAAAATGATTAATATATTATTTTTACATGACAAGTGAATGGAGATAAAAACACATGGTCATCCCAATAGATGCTCAAAATGCTTTGATAAAAATAGGGTTAGAAAACTATAAAATAGAAGTTTAGTTTATTAACATATCTTCCTATCCCAATCCAATATCTAAGATAACTTCTAACATTGACATACAGAAACACATCAAACTAAAATTAGATTCAAAACAACAATGTCTATTAATAATTATTGTTTAACATTACCTGAATTCTTCGATCAGTATAACAAAAGAAGTTAAAGTGAATGAAGTACACAAATTGTCCTTCTTTACAGATGCATAATATTCCATCGTGTATACGTACCACATTTTTTAATCCAGTCTTCTTTCGATGGACAGCATGGTTGGTTCTATGTTTTTGCGATTGTGAATAATGCTGCAATAAACATGCGTGTGCAGGTATCTTTTTCATAGAATGATTTGAGTTCTTCCAGGTATATTCCCAGTAGGGGGATTGCGAGGTTGTATGGAAGGTCGATTTTTAGATCTCTGAGGAATTGCCAAACTGTTTTCCACAGAGATTGTACTAGTTTACACTCCCACCAACAGTGTAGAAATTTTTCCTTTTCCCTGCATCCTCTCCAGCATCTGTTGTTTTTTGAGTTATTGACGTTGGCATCCTAACTGGAGTAAGATGGTATTTCAGTGTGGTTTTAATTTGTATTTCTTTGATGACTAGTGAGACTGAGCATTTTTTCATGTGTCTGTTAGCTGCTCATATGTCTTCTTTTGAGTCTATAATACAGAGTGATCTATCACAGTAACAAAGAACTGAGTACTACATGTTCTCACTCATAAGCGGACTTTGAACAATTATCATAATACTATGAGAAAGGGGTTGGCAGTAGTGGGAAACTACTGGGGGTGGGGGTGCATCTCATTAACAAGGGTACTTGCATAGTGAACGTTTGTACAACTCTGCATTGTACCCCACATCTTTAAGATAAAAAATTTTAAAAAATAAAAAATAATAAATGAAGTAGCCATTAGAAAAGAAGAGAAGAAAATAATTTTTTTGGCAAAAAACAGTAACTAAAAACTACTTGAAGTAATATAAAGAGTAAAACAAAGTGGTCAACTAGACAGTAAAGAAAAGTAGGAATACTATAAGAAAAATAGTATTTTGACATATTAGCAAAAACTACCTAGAATATATGAAGGCAAATATATTTCAAACATAGTGACATCAATGTGTGTAAAATACTTATGATTTTAAAGAAATCAATAGAACCTTAAAGACCAAAACTATACAACTTTACTGAGATGAACAAGAAATGAATACATGGAGAGACAGACTACAAGAGGGAACCCCCAAAAATCCCCAGAATTATTTTTTTTTGGAAGGTGGGCCCCTTGTAGCACAGGATTCCCCAGGTAGGTAAGGGTTCTGGGCACCCATCGGCATCAGTGTACCAGCTAGTGTTGTGAGAGGCTGCATTCTGCTTCAGTGTTTTTTTTTTTTTGAGATTCTTTCAACACTTTTGTCCATTTCATGATAAGTGATTTAAGAGCACACCTGCCCACACTGAGCTGAGTGTTCAGCAGTTTTTGAACCAAAACAGCATGACCCCCCAGGTCTCACTCTCTGTATTTACCTGATCTTTCCCTGAGTGACTGTTTTTTTGTTTCCCATGGATGAAAAAAGTCCTCAAACAGAAATATTTTTGTCAGTGTAGAAGAGGTGAAACAAAAAAACGGCAGAAGCACAGAAGACATAAAAATTGATGAGTTCAAAAGCTGTAATGAGCAATGAAAAAAGCAATCTTGATAGGTGTATTGCATCAAATTGAGAGTACTTTGAAGGTGACTGAAGTGTAAGCATGTAAGAATAAATATACAATTTTTTATAAATAAATTTCAGTTGCAGGGGATCTTCCCTTATATGTTCCTACAAAGAAAGACACAATGCTATAAACATATTAGTTTTTCTCAATTTAATAGATAAAATATAATTCTCATCAAAATTTTGTGTGCTGTGTCTTTGGAAATAACAAAATAACTATACATCATTTGAGGAAAAAAAACAAGTAAGCATTTGTAATAATATTTTGAAATAAAAAAATAATAACAAGGAACTTGCCCAATTAAATATTTAAATAAGTCATGTAGACTGAAATGACTCTGATATAAAAGAGTTTGGTATGTGGTAGAGAAAGCATTATAAACAAATAAAGAAAAAATGAAAGTCAACAGTGGATGCTAAAAAAATTAACTAAATATTTTTATTTTAAAATTCAAGCTAGATTTTTATAACTTACAGCAGAATAAATTCCAGGCTTCCACATGTAGTAAGAGTTAATATTTTAATAAATGAACACATAACAATGTAGATGAAACATATAGAAGACATTTTAAACATAAAGGTACCTGAGAAAGAATACAAATACTTATTTTTATAAGAAACAACCTAGCATTTTGCTAATATAAAAATTTTAAAAGTCAACTTATGGGAAAACAAAGCACAAGCAACATTGAAATGCAAAATCTCAAGTTGGTAATAAAACTTACAACATATGTGAATAGAGGTTTAATATTTATTATATGTAAAAAACTCTCAGAAATTAGTAAGAAAAATATCCCCATAGAAATTTCTAATAAGAAAATAAATAATAAGAAAAAAATGCATACGATTAGTATGGGAAAAAAATTGTATGATTACATTTAAGTCAAAGAAACACCATGAATGTCAATTGTTATTTTGTAATTGGTGTCCTTGCCCATCTCGCAAATATCTATTTCTCACAGTGTACCTCATCACTAACAATGGAAAGAATGCAAATTATAATAATGATGAGATATACTTTACACCAACAAATGAAACAACATTGATACGAGGGGAGACGTCCCCCAAAACCCAGAATTTATTTATTAACAAGTTATGTATTTATTTTTACATGTTTAAATTTCAGCAGCTATGGAAAAAGTATACACATTTTTCAAAAAATTAAAAATAGAGTGACCATATGGTCCAGCAATCCCGCTTCTGGGTATGTATTCAAACGAATGAAAAACAGGATCTTAAAGATCCATCTGCACTCCCATGTTCACTGCAGCATTAGACACAATAGCCAAGAGGTCTATTGACAGATGAATGGATGAAGAAAATGTGGGATATACATACAGTGGAGTATTATTCGGCCTTAAAAAATGAAGAAAAACGAAATTCTGCCATTTGCAGACATGGATGAACCTGGAGGACATTACGTTAAGTGAAATGAACCAGTCACAGAAGGAAAAATACTCAATGATTCATACAATAGTGGTTGCCAGGGTTGGAGAAAGGGGTGGAGAAAATGGAAAATTGGTGTTCAAGGGGTATAATAAGGTTTCAGCTTTGCTGAAATTAGAAATTTAGAGGGTAAATCTCCTGTTAAGTGTTGCTATCACAAAACAAAGCGATACAAGGAAACTTTGACAAGTTTTAGCTGTGTCTATTATCTGGATTGCTGTGATAGTATCACAGATATTTGCCTACATCCAAACTCATCAAGTTGTACACATTACATATGTGCAGGTCTCTGAGTATCAATTATATTTCAATAAAGCTATTTTTAAACAGGCAGGAAAAAAAAATCCCAAACTTCTGTCACCTTCAAAGTACTCTCCATTTCATGCAATACACCTATCAAGACATTTTTTCCACTGCTCAGAATCGTTTTTGTACTTGTAAATTTTGATACCTTTTAGTGTTTCTGCCGTTTTTTGTTTCACCTGTTCCACATTGGTAAAACATTTCCGTTTGAGGACTTTTTTCATGCGGGGAAACAAACAATAAAAATCGCTTAGGGCGAGATTGAGTGAATAGGGAGGATGGGGCACAGAAGTCATACTGTTTTTGGTCAAAAACTGAACACTCAGCTCGGTGTGTGCAGGTTGTTTGTGTAAATCACTATCATGAAATGAGCAAACGCATTGAAAGAATCTCCTAAACAAATGAACTGAAGCCAAAGGCAGCCTCTCACAACGCTAGCTGGTACACTGATGCCGATTGGTTCCTAGAACACTTACCTACAAGGGGTCCATCCTCCAAAGAACAATTCCGGTTTTTATGGCGTCCCCTCTCATATATTGATACCTCTGAGTGCTGGTGAGGATGAGGTGGGAAGAATATTACATAGATTGTTGACAGATTTGCTAATTGGGCTAATTGGTGTAATCATTCTTAAAAAGTATTCATATCGATATTCTTTTAACCAACAATTTCACTTCTAGGGATATTATTCTCAGGCAAACATTAAAAATGTGTACAAATCTGCAAATGGGGTTGTTCTATTCATTGCAATGTATAATAAATAATGAAAGATTAAAACAAACTTGAGATTCCAGATAGGAGAATGTTTAAATACACCATGGAATATCTACATGGTGGGTTAATAAATAGCCATCAATTTTTAAAGGAATATTTATTGACATGATAAATTATCATGCATTAATTACAAATAGTTTTTAATGATATTATTTTAATGGATCTAATCTTGTTACACACAAAGACACATAGATGCATATTAATAAAGAAAATACCCTGGAACCTAGAACTATTCATGGAGTGCTATTGAGGGAATAGCATTAGTTGATTTCCTTTTCCTGTATATTCTAATTTAAAATGAGAAGGAAAGGAAATTTCTGTAAGTCGGTCATTCTTCTGTATACTTTCCCCCTGTGATTTTATCATTCCTATCAACCACACATAATTTAGTTTTGTTTTTATTTATTGGCCTGAATTAAGTCTAGATAATCAGTTAAGTATCAGTATAGTGTTAACAGTATAAGCTTTGGTCAGGAAAACATGAGTTCATATTTTGGGTTTTCCACTCACTTGCTTTGTGATTTGGAGTAATTCCTATTCACTATAAGCCTCAGTTTTCTCCTCTGAAAAAGAGTAATGGAAGTACTAAAATTTCAGTGATATTAAATGAGATAATTTATATGAAGTTCTTAGCACAATACCTCCACACAGTACAGCAGGCTCTCAGATAATGTCATTTGGGTCAACATCATTGCATTATCAAAATCACTTGCCTGCTGGGGCCACTGTGTGGAGTCTGCACTTTCGCCCCACGTCTACATGGGTTTTTTTCTGGGTATTCCGATTTCCTCCCACCTTCCAAGGCTGTGCATGTTAGGTGAATTGGCGTGTCTATTAGTCCTACTTGGAGTATGTGTGTGTGTGGGTGAATGTACCCTGCAGTGGGACGGTGTCTTGTCCAGGACTGGCCACCACCCCACTTCCACAGTGTCCTGAGATATGGGGACATGATATGGCCACCCAGAACCTCAACTGGAATAATTGGGCAAATCATTATCTCACTTTTTAAAAATTAATGTTTCTTAAACCTGTGTATTCATCATCTCCCAGTGGGCCTGAAGAGCACCACAGAATCGTTCACAACCCATTTTTCTGGGCAACCACAAACACTCAGAAATGACAAAAAACATGAAATGTATTTGCCATTCCTGATCTTCTACACTCTTCTTCAAGTGCATAATCTGGAATTTGGCTTCAGTATGACCAGGCTCTTACAGAATAGACAGCTTGACTTGAGTTGTCATAGTTTAAGATCACAAACGTTTTTGCACCCTCATTATGCTGTGGACACACAGTGAGCTAACAATTAGCTAGTGTCTTGCTAATTGTGTTGTTGTTAAGCCACACCTCCACCTTCTTGTAGGTTAGGCCCAAGTCCCTAATATGACATTTATCTAAATCAACAGCAATGATTCAGTCTACTAGTCAGTCTATCCTGGCAAAAAGTATTTTGGATTCTATTTATTGACTATGTCTTCCAACATCACCTCATTTAAATCAAATTAATATGTCTTTGAATCTTTATCATAGGTCAACATGATTAATAACGGTGGTCTTAAATGGAATTCCTGAACATACCTTTGGAATTCATCTTCTTGATAGCCAAAATCATGATATTTGAACTTATGCTCCCCATCAGATTTTGAGATCTTTGGAATTATATTTCTCTTCACACTGTACACAATATCTGAAAAAGAAAACCCACATTTTTTCAAAGTACATAAGATTTTTTTTTCAAAATCATATCATTGGTTTACTAAATTAAGAAACAAAGAGAACTTTATGATAGTTACAATACCTTTTAGCTTCAAGTATAAGCTTCAGCCAAAAAAAGCTTAAGTAGTGTATTCAAGGAAATTCTTGATTTTCAGCTAAATCTCTTGGCTGAGCAGTAGAATAACTGTCATCATGAAAGATAAAAAAGAATGTACACACAATTGAGTTTCAGAGTGCTAAACAATAAAAAATGTGAGTTACTGCTATAATATAGCTATAAGACATTAAATACCATCATGAGAGAGCTTTGAAAAGTTACAGGTGTTATACATATGCAAGGAATCATTTTTTAGTATGTATTTTGTTGCCTTAAAGTGGGCAGTGTTACTCCATCTATGCATTTCTAGAACAGAGATGCAAGAGAATGGCATTCTGTGGTCTTTAATTTTATTATCTCCTGATTGTATTTTCTTCATTTTTGGGTTATTTTTTTTCAAAATAAAATTATTTTCCTTCTATGGCTGATTTTCTTGGTTAAAAAAAATAGCAAAACATTTGGTAGATTCTAATTTTTTATGTTAACAGAATGCTTTCAACACAGAAGTTTTACTTGGGTATATTCTTATTCAGGGGTCAGCAAACTTTTTCTGCAAAGTGCCAGATAGTAAATATTTTAGGCTTGGCAGGCAAAGAGGCAATGTCCTCAACTCTTTGAGCAACTGTTCTCACTGAAATAATAATAGTCTTTTTTGCATTCTCCATCTAAATATGTGAAAACCATTTTAGCTCATAGACCTTGCAAAAACAGGTGGTGGACCATGTTTGGCTGTTGGTTGGTGACCTCTGCTCTAGATTATTGACCATTAAAAAAATAAGACCATAGTTGACTAAAAGTTCTTCAATACTTGCAATCTAGTGAGTTGCATTGTAATGAAGTGGTTTTGTTTGCATGTGATAAGACAGATGACAGAGTTCAAAAATCACCTCCATTTTGATGGCCAAAGAATTTCACATGTCAAGATTCAGATTCTTTCAATATATTAGAAAATTTAAAAAAACTCTATTTTTGCTCTTTCAGTTAACAAATATTTATTGCCATTGTTCCGGCCTCATGCTCGGTATTAGGGAGAAACAGATAACAGGTCTGACACAATGAACCTAACTAGATCCCAAGCTCCTTCCACAGAAAAACTATAGCAGGAAAAAATATCTTCAGGCTTTATATAAAGATAGATTGTCTCAAAAAGCAATGTATAAAATATATAAGCATAGTCTTTCATGAAACAACCACAAATCAATCATGAAATCTTTTCTTTAAATTACCTTCAAATCTCAGCTTTTTATTTTACACAAATAATTTAAATACAAATATTTTTAAGAACTTTGTAATAAATAATTAAGCAATCAAAAGCTGAGTACTTACACAGCTTATTAGTGTGACAATGAATTATAGAGTAAATGGCCACCAATAACTTAAAGCAGAGAAGACAGCAGAGCATTCCAAAAGAGAAAATATAACAAGATAAAACAAAATTTATGTCAGAAGTTATTATTATTTTTCAAAATATAATTAAATTCATATCTAAAAATGTAAAGAAAATTTAATATACCCTTAGGCATCCTAATTTGTCACTGAGTCCAGCTATAATGGTCCTTTGTCACGTGTTCTGGCTTTGCCTCACATTTTGAACACTTCTGGGCTGGAAGAACTTCTTATCTTAGGGACCTGCATTCCCATAGTAGAAGCAGAGAAATTTACTTTTCATCTCCCTTTCAACTCTTGGCTTTCTCCCATGAGAGTTCATATTGAAAGAAGCAATATGAAGAAACTGATGCTATATATACAGGATTTCATCTTCTCATGAGGGTAAGAGTTGAGGTGACTGGTTCTCAGGGCAGAAGGGCAGAGGTTCAGGAATTCTGCTCACTGCAGGAGCACCAGCAGCAATTGATATGCATACATATGTCCATACATACATATGTGGTTGGAGTAGCTTTCTCAGGAACCACTTCTTGGTATGGTTCAGTGGTGCTCCTTGCTCTGCAGTCTCCTGAGTTAATACATTGGCCTGTCCTGTGACCCTCCTAGCTTTATTTGTCTTAGGCTACTGTTGTGGGTTGACTTGTGTTCCCTCAAAAGTTATGTTGTTGTCCTAACTGCTAATGCCTATGTACGTACCTTTATTTGCAAACATAATCTGGTTAAGATGGATTCCGATTTCATTAGGGTGGGTGCTAATCTGATATAACTGGTGTCTTTATAAGAAAGTAAAACAGAGACATAGGAAAAAGAATGTCATGTAAAGACACAAGGACACAAAGAGAACCCCATGTAGGGACAGAGGAAAAGATTGGAGTGATGCAGCTGCAAGCCAAGGAATGCCAAGGCTTGATGGCTACCAAAAAAAGCTGAGAAGGGGAAAGAAAGCATTCTACAGTCTCAGAGTACAGTCCTGTGGGCACGTTGATTTTAGACTTCTTGACTCTAAATCTGAGAGAATAACTTTCTGTTGTTCTATGTCTCCCAGGTTGTAGTACTTGGCTACAGCAGTCATAGGAAATGAATGCAGATGGGTTCCTCAGAAGGCAACCCTGAGATGAGAATTCAGTAAAAGTGACTCTGTAAGAAAGTTCTCCCAAGAGAAATCAGTAAGAAAGTAGAGAAAGCAGGACCGGGAAGGATTTAGCCAATCAAGGGTGAGATTTTTAGGCAAAATCTTTACCTCATTCTGATCCTGCAAGGAACTCCAGAGTTTAAATTACATCCAGAGTTTGTTTTAACTGGAGGCAAGAGAGCTGGATGTTCACACTTCCAGTCAGCAGAGTCAGTCAGTCATCAGCTGTGGGCCGCCCCATTGGGTCTAATCTCTGTAGCACTTCATGCTCTCTGTGCATGTTGGTAAAGCAGCAATTGTAGCCTTTGAGCAGGACTTTGAAGAAAAGTGCATGTGCCAATCCTGGAAAATAATTGCTGAGGAATCTGAATGTGTGGCACATGAACACAGTAAGAAGAATTTGGGAATATCTAGTTGTCTAGGTCCATTTGTATTACTATAAAAGAATACCTGAAGCTGGGTAAATTTAAGAATGGTTTATTTGGCTCATGGTCCTGCAGATTGTACAAGAAGCAGGGCACCAGCATCTGCCTCTGTGAGGATTTCAGGCTATTTCCACTCATGGAGGAAGGCAAAGGGAAGCCAGTGTGTGTAGAGATCACATGGTGAGAGAGGAAACAAGGAGAGAGAGGGGAGGAAGTGCCAGGTTCTTTTTCACAACCAGCTTTTGCAAGAACTAATAGAGTGAGAACTCATTACCCAAAACAGCACTAAGCCATTTATTAGGATTCCAACCCCATGACCCAGACACCTCCCATTAGGCCCCTTTCTCAGCATCAGGGATCATATTTCATCATGCGGTTTGAAGGGTGGTGAAGTATTCAAACTATACCAGGCAAAATATGGACCATGTTCACTAAAACTGATAGCAAGTTTGTCTTCACCTCAAATTTCCTAGAGTGGAGTTTGTTGTTTGCAATAAAGAACAATAATTGATATTCCACCCAAGGAGAGAAAAATAATCCTTTCTAAGCCCTAAAAAATAGTTGAAAGTCATTAATCATTTAAAACATAGACAGTTTCTAAAATGCTATGGAAAATTTCTTTTACAAAGCCCATCTTGTTTTAAAATAGAAACTCAATGTTGAAAGAAAAACTTGTGAAATGTTGAATAAAGTGAAGACTATTTTTACAAACATTTAAAAGTATCAGGTTTGTCAATACATAATTCTGTAAACCTATTATATCAACAAATATATTACAAATGATTCTTGGTTATAGAGCATTGTTCTTGAGAATATGAAAAATATAAGATATGTTTCCAGCTTTCAAGGATTCATGTGTTAGTGCCTGTAGGATCTTTGGGCAAATCACTTAACATATCTGAGCCTCGATTTCCCTTTCTGTGAAATATAGATGAATAATACAGAACTTCTATGGAGGTCATAAAGTAGCTTATGTAAATGCTCTTGTGAATGTACATGATTATATAAGTATAATTATATTAAAAAACAGAACAGGGATATAAACCAATGTAACAGGATAGAGATTCCAGAAGCAAAACCTCAATTTCTCAACCAACTTATCTTGACAAAGCCTCCACCATTAACCGCTGGAGAGAGGAGAACCCATTCAGTAAATGGTGCTGGGAAAACTGGCTGACCGCATGCAGAAGATTAAAACAAGACCCCTACCTATCACCATACACAAAAACCAACTCTAAATATATCAAAGACCTAAACGTAAAATCTCAAACTATAAGGAACCTTAGAAAACGCAGGAGACACCCTTATGGAAATTGGAACTGGCAACCAATTCCTGATCAAAACCCCAAGTGCCCATGCCATAAGAGATAAGATAGACAAGTGGGACCTCATCAAACTGAAAAGCTTCTGCAAAGCCAAAGAAACCACCAAGAGAGTGGGGAGGCAGCCCACAGACTGGGAAAAAATATTTGCCAATTGTAGATCTGACAAAGGCCTAATATCTAGGATCTACAAGGAACTCAAAAGTGCCAAAAAGAAAAAAACAAACAGCCCCATTACAAAATGGGCAAAAGATATGAATAGACACTTCTCAAAAGAAGACATATGAGCAGCCAACAGATACATGAAAAATGATCAGCCTCTCTAGTCACCAAAGAAATGCAAATTAAAGCCACACTGAGATACTACCTAACTCCAGTTAAGATGGCCATCATCAATAACTTAAAAAACAACAGATGTTGGAGAGGATGTGGGGAAAAGGGAATCTACACCATTGGTGGGAGTGTAAACTAGTACAGCCTTGTGGAAAACTGTGGCGATACCTCCAAGATCTAAAAATCGACTTTGCATATGGCCTTGCAATCTCCCTACTCAGAATATACCCAGAGGAACTCAAATCACTTTATAAAAAAAATACTTGCACATGCATGTTTATTGCAGCATTATTCACAATAGCAGGAACATGGAACCAACTGTGCTGCCCAATGAAAGAGGACTGGATAAAAAAATGTGATACATATACATGATGGAATATTGCACAGTCATGAAGAAGGAAAAAATTATGAACTTCACAGCAACTTGAATAAACTTAGAATCTATAATACTGAGTGATCTATCACAGAAACAAAGAACTGAGTACCACATGTTCTCACTCATGAGCAGACCTTGAACAACTATCATAACACTATAAGAAAGGGGTTGGCAGTAGTGGGAAACCACCAAGGGAGGTGTGGGGTGAGATTGGCGGTAGCGGGAAACTGCTAGTGGATGGGGGGGGCATACCTTATCAACAAGGGTACCTGCATAATGAATACTTGTATACTTAACCTTGAATTGTGCCCCACATCTTTAAAATTAAAAAAAATTTTAAAAAAGAATATTGTATAGCAATATGTCCCAGAGGAATTATAAGTGAAAAAAATCAAGTCCATGGGCCCTATGGAGGTCTAGTGGCAGGAATATTCTTCTTTGAAATATATGTACTTTGGACAATTGTCACTGGAGTCCAGTGCACTCTTGAACCCCACATCTAACTATGCTGGTTCTAATTTCAAATGCATCAGACAAAATTCTAGTTATAAATAGCCTACCACAGAGCTTGCCTTCAAGGAGATACTGCTCCAAGCAGAAGACAGGAATGCCTAAGCCCTTCAGCAATTAAAGTTCTCAATATAATTTAAGAAGTTGGCATTTTGGTGAGTAAATCTGTGTTTTAAGAACTTGGTTAATGTGAATTTGGCTTTGAGAGGTGACTCTACTCTTAGTGCTCAAATCTGTGAGCCTTCAAGGCGATGATCAGAGCCTAAACCTTTTTCAGAGCACCAAAATACCCTAGGTGATGGTTTGGCAACTAGCCAGCATCTTTTTTCCTTGAAACTCTACTTTATTTAATATATTTCAAATGCAATTAATGCCATAATATTCTTTAAGTTCTTAAGATTCCTTTTAAATAAATCTGTAGGAAGTCTACAGGATTAAAAAATAAAAAATATATTTTTTGTGGCTATTGTGAATGGAATTGTGTTTTTTATTTGGGTTTCTGTTTGTTTATTATTGGTGTAGAGAAATGTGATTGTCTTTTGTACATTTATTTTGTATCCTGAGACTTTGTCAAAGGCCTTTATCAGTGTAAGGAGGTTTTTGACAGATTCTCTTGGGATTTCAAGGTACACAATCATATCATCTGCAAAGAGAGATAACTTGACTTCCTCTTTTCCTATTTGGATATCCCTGATTGCCTCCTCTTCTCTGATTGCTCGAGCCAGGACATCCGATACTATGTTGAACAGGAGGGGTGAAAGTGGGCATCCTTGTCTTGTTCCAGTTTTCAGGGGAAATGGTTCCAATTTTTGTCCACTTAGGAGTATGCTGGTTGTGGGTTTCTCGTCAATGGCTTTTACTATTTTGAGGTATGTTCCCCATATGCCTAGGTGTTCAAGGGTTTTTTATCAAGAAGGGGTGCTGGATTTTATCAAAAGCTTATTCTGCATCTAATGATATAATCATGTGGTTTTTGTTTTGACATCTGTTGACGTATTTATTTACATTTATGGTTTTACAAATGTTGAAACAGCCTTGCATCCCAGGAATGAAGCCTACTTGGTCATGATGGATGATTTTTGAGATGTATTGCTGAATTCGGTTTGCTAGGATCTTGAGAATTTTAGCATCTATGTTCATCAAAGATATTGGCCTATAGTTCTCTTTCTTTGTTGGATCTTTACCTGGCTTGGGTATCAATGTGATGTTGGCTTCATAAAATGATTTGGGGAGACTTCCATCGTTTTCAATCGCCTGAAACACCTTCAGTAGGATTGGTATCAGCTCCTCCTTAAATGTCTTGTAGAATTCTGCTGGAAAGCCCTCTGGCCAGGGCTTTTTTTTGTAGGAAGCTTTCTTATTATGTAGTCGATTTCCTTGATTGTTATTGGTCTATTTAGGGTCTCAATTTCTTCTTCCTAACCAGAGACGTGAAAGACCTTTACAATGAAAATTACAAAACACTGCTCAAAGAAATCAAAGATGACACAAACAAGTGGAAAAATATCTCATGCTCATGGATTGGAAGAATCAACATTGTGAAGACGTCCATCTTACCTAAGGCAATCTACAAATTCAATGCAATATCCATCAAATTACCAGCAACATTCTTCTCAGACCTAGAAAAGACAACACAGGAATTCATATGGAAACACAAACGTCCAAGAATAGCCAGAACAATCCTCAGCAAAAAAAACAAAGCAGGTGGTAACACATTACCAGACTTCAAACTTTACTATAAAGCTACAATCATCAAAACAGCTTGGTATTGGTATAGGAACAGGCATATAGATCAATGGAATAGAATTGAGATTCCAGAAGCAAAACCTCAATTTCTCAACCAACTTATCTTCGACAAGGCCTCCACCACCTACCACTGGGGAGAGGAGAACCTATTCAGTAAATGGTGCTGGAAAAACTGGCTGACCACATGCAGAAGATCGAAACAGGACCCCTATCTATCCCCATGCACAAAGGTTAACTCCAAATGGATCAGAGACCTAAATGTAAAACCTCAAACCATAAGAACCTTAGAAAATGAAGGAAATACCCTCATGGAAATCGGAACTGGCATCCAATTCCTGAACAAAACCCGAAACCCACAGGTCATAAGAGAGAAGATATACAAGTGGGACCTTATTAAACTGACAAGCTTCTGCAAGGCCAAAGAAACCATCAAGAGAGCAGGGAGACAGCCTACAGACTGGGAAAAAATATTTGCCAACACCAGGTCTGACAAAGGCTTAACATCCTGGAACTACAAGGAACTAAAACGTGCTGAAAAGAAAAAAACAACCCCATTATCAAATGGGCAAAAGATATGAACAGACACTTCACAAAAGAGGACATCCGAGCAGCCAACAAACACATGAAAAAATGTTCAACCTCACTAATCATCAGGGAGATCAAATCAAAATCACACTGAGATACCACCTAACTCCAGTCAGAATGGCAATTATCAACAACTCAAAAAATAACAGCTGCTGGAAAGGGTGTGGAGAAAAGGGAACACTTCTACCCTGTTGGTGGGAGTGTAAACTAGGGCAACCTTTGTGGAAAGCAGTGTGACAATTCCTAAAAGCTCTAAATATCAACCTCCCATATGACCCCGCAATCCCCCTACTGGGAATATACCCTGAAGAACTCAAATCACTCTATAAAAAAGATACTTGCACACGTATGTTTATCACAGCATTGTTCACAATAGCAAGATCCTGGAAACAACCATGCTGCCCATCAAAAGAGGACTGGATTTAAAAAATGTGGTATATATACACGATGGAATACTACGCAGCCATAAAAAAGAACAAAATCATGAATTTCGCAGCAACCTGGATGGAACTAGAGTCTATAATACTGAGTGACCTCTCACAGAAACAAAGATCCGAGTATCACATATTCTCACTCATATAATGGACCTTGAACATCCAATGTAATACTATAAGAAAATGACTGATGGTACTGGGAAACTATGGGGGGGGATGGGATTAACAGTAGCAAATATCTGTCTGGGGATGGGGAAACACTTCTTATCAACAGGGTGCCTGAATGAAACGTAATTGTACACCTAACCCTTAACTGTACCCCACAAAACCATAATAAAAAATATTGATTTAAAAAAAAAAAAGAAAGATTGCCACATGAAAAAAAAAAAGTCTATATTTAAATGTCCATCAATTCTGGCAACGAGTTTGTTGGTTGCTTTCTGAACTGCTGGTCTTCAAAACAGACACCATACAAACTTCTGTATGTTTTTCCCCTTTGAATATAATTCCTTGTTCACTGATATTTGTAATATGTTTATGGTAATTTGATTCTTGTTTGTTTTTCAATCTATTCTTAGTGCAGAGGAATGGCAGGAATTTGAACACTCTTCTATAAGCATCATTGAAATAACTTCAGTGAAAGCTCAGTTAAGATATTATGGTGATATTCTGGCCTGGCCCCTCTAGCTTTAGAGATAGGTATATGTACTCTTTTCTTTAGAAGAATTTTTTTTTTTTGTAATATCTGGATCCTATTTCTTTCTTTTTATCACTTCTGGGATTTTCAGTCTTTACTAATCCTCCAGATCTCTCTTTTCTTATTAATGCACACATAGGCCTCATCTTTATTACAAAGAAAAATAAGCAAAGAAGTGGAGAGCGGGGGAAAGAAGAAAGGAAACAGAAGGAAGTAAGGTAGAAACAAAGGAAGGAAACGAAGAGGAGAGAACTGAACACATTTGTTCCTAGTTGAAAATAGATACTTATTCAGTGCCTGCTATATGTAAAACATTGAATTAGGTATTGAGGAAGTAAAGATAAGTTAGACATTAATTTGCCATCCAATATAACAGATATCACATATTTGTAAATAATCCAACACAAAGCAAAGAGTGGACAAGTTCCCTAAGAGAATCACAGAAAGATGATGACAATGAAAAGAGGAGAAAGATAGTACTTTCAATCCACAAAGGTCTCACTATAGATTAAAAAAAGAGAAGACACTACATTATCTTTGTAGAATAGAAAGAAAAGTATGAAAAAAATTCAATTTGAAAGTAGAACTATAATGAGGAGTATAAATTACGAAGTGAAAAATGAGAAAGATAAAGAGGAAAGAGAGGTGCAGTATTATTATTTTCATCTTGTGTATTGGGGTGTCAAGGCTAATTGATGGACATAAAGATTAAATACATTATGTAAAGGTACAAAGTTCTTTAGCAGACCAAAGTTCTTTTAGATAGCTCTTTGATAGAAATAACTATCAAAAATTGGATGTAAGTGGAGGGATTTAAGACAGCAGGGTAGTGGAAATGAGGTAGTGTAAACCTCTCATCTTTTATGTCTAATATCTTATATTCAAATCATATCTTATTTGATAAATGAGATGTAGCAATTAAGCATATCATTTGGCTTTTGGAGGTAATCACTCCAAAAAACGGCATAGGAAACCATTAAAAGTGATTTCCTCAACTACTGAGACTAAAGATATTAAGGCCATCTGATATTTTCATTCTATGCTCTTTGTTGTGTATGATTTTTTTAAAACTATGTGCATGGTTTAGTTTATTAAAATTTCACAAAGGAAAAAGTATTTAGAAAAAATTTTAGCATCAATTTCTTAATAGTGTTTATATATATATTTCTGATAGAGAGTCGTATCCTAAAATACAGATTTTTAAAAATTCTTTATATAATTTAATATATATTTGCATACTAAGCTAGTATAGATAAGCAGATTCAGATATAAAATTTAATTACAAAATAATGGGAGAGTCATCTGAGGGATATCAGTTTATTTGTAAAACATTTTTCAGTGTGCATTAGATCAGCTAAAAATATTTAGTTTCAAATGCCCAGTGCAAGGGCATCATTTGAGAATCAGTGTCCTAAATATTCACAGTGGGGTATATCTCTCCTAAAAATAGAGGGCCTCTATTTTGATAAAAATACACGTCCCTGTGGGTGGGTGGTTGTATCAGTCTTTCTCTGCTTTTTCTCTTTTCTCCCCCTGTTTTCTATGAGCTTTTCTAGTCTGTTGGGTGGTTCTATCTTCTCTGTTCTCTTTTGGTGAAAAAAAATTCAATTAAGCTTTTTCTGTTTACAGTTTATGTAACAGTGTCTGGGTATGTCTTGAAGTTATATTTAATGAACAATTTGTAAATCCTTGCTTTCAATTAAAAAAGTAAATCAATGTACTGTTTTTGTATTTATGTTATTAAAAGAATGAACCAATGAACATATGAATGAATGAACAGAGATTAAAAAAAAAAGGAAAAAAGAAAGACAGGCAGTCAGAAGAGAAATATCTGAGTTACTTTTTACATAAGTAGCCCTTGTTTAATTTTTTCCATGGTGCTCAGCGGCCTGGATAAAAAAGAACTATCACAGCTCTTGGTTAAAGAGATCTAAATATTTTGTTTTTAATTCTAGTGAATGGAAATGCTGACAGAGATATTAAACCATATATTCGAAGACAGGCTATTTTAAGTGAGCTAAGTCTTCCTTTTTCAAAGTGGGAATAATTTGAAAATTTAAATTTGATAAATTATGGCTTATATAAGCCATTCACTACCAAAATCAGGCAGTCTGATCCTATATATTACCTTTTGACAAATTTCTAGAGGTATGACTTTTCTTTCAAGAAAATATACCTTTAAATGTATTTTGAAATGCAGAGAGCCTGAACACAGACCTAGAATCCTAAAATGAACGAGAACTTTAGGAAAAGCACAATCCCTTATTACAGATGAAGAGTGTGAAGTCCAAGAACATTTAAAGGCTTGTATTATGCTACAGTTCAGTATCAGAGAAAAACAACCTATGAAAAACCATTATATTAAAAACTTATTGGGGTACACACTTAAAAATCAGTGCATTTTATTCTATATAAATTGCAGCTCAATAAAGTTGAATAGAAGTTAATGTTTATTTTTTGCTGATAGTTATAGAATGTCTCTGGCTTAATCAGCACAATATTTTTTATCTCTCCATTCAACATGTGTATACTGATTATCTAAACCAGGCTGTTTTGATTATTGTTGCATTATAGCAGAGTTTAAAGTCTGGAAGTGTGATACCTCCCATTTTGTTTCTTTTGAGAAGGATTGTTTTGGCTATTCGTGGTCTTTTATGTTTCCATATGAATTTCTGTATTGTAGTTTCCAGGTCTGAGAAGAATGATATTGGTAATTTAATGAATATTGCATTACATCTGTAGATGGCCTTTGGTAGGATGAACATCTTAACAATATTAATTCTTCCTGTCCACAAGCATGCAATATTTTTCCATTTGTTTGTATCTTCTTTGATTTCACTTCTAGACTTTAAACTCTACTATGAGGCTGTAATAATCAAAACACCTGGTATTGGTACAAGAACAGGCATATAGAGCAATGAGACAGGATAGAGGTTCTGGAAGCACATCTGCTTTTGTTCATCATTTATCCCTATTGCCTAGCACAGTCCCTAAAGTGTATTAGGCAATCAATATATACATGTTGAATGGAGAGATAAAAAATATACCCAGAGGAACTCAAATCACTCTATAAAAAAGATACCTGTACCCACGTGTTTATTGCAGCATTATTCACAATAGCAAAAACGTGGAACCGACCATGCTGCCCATCGAAAGTGAACTGGATAAAGAAAACGTGGTAATATACACAATGGAATGTTATGCAGCCATAAAGAAAAACAAAATTATTGACTTCACAGAAACTTGAATGGATTTAGTCTATAATGCTCAGTGATCTGTAGCAAAAACAAAGATCTGAGTACTACATGTAGTCATTCATAAAAGGACCCTGAACTTTATCATACTACTATAAGAAAGGAATTGGCAGGAATGGGACACTGCCAGGGGCACTCCATAACATCATTAAGGGTACCCAATCTCAAACCAGGCAAAGTGGAGACTAAAAGACCCAAACTTTACCTGTATGATGACCACTTATGTACCTAACCCTGAATTGTACCCCACATTGTTAAAATGAAAAAAAAAAAAAGAAACTTAGGGGAAAAAAGGAAAAGAAAACCAAAAATGGTACCTGCCCACATGCAGCTCTGAGGCTATTGAGAAAAAGGTATTCATCAAAGAATCAGACCAATAAATATATAATTCAATTATACTGACAACTATGGAAGTAGGTACATGGGTAGCATGCAAGAGAGGCTTTTAACATTATTATCATGGAGGTCAGGGGACTCAGTTTAGAGAAGACACAACTGAATTGGTGTCTGAAGAAATATTAAAAGTTAAAAGGTACCTGAGGCTGATGTCACAGTGAGGCAAGAGGGTGATAAAATATGTGTTCTAGGCAGGGAAGAGCACGTCCAAAAGGCCTGGGTTGCTGAAGATGGCTACTTTCAAAGGTTAGAAAGACATACGTAAGGAACCAGAGAGTGAAGGGAACACGGAGGAAAAACTTCTATTAACTCAGTCTAGAAAAAACTAAGTTAAGCAAGATTGTGTTGATATCATAGAATTACAGAGATCAAATAACCCCTAAATGTCATTATTTTCATTTGGCATATTTGCCTAAAATAGTTAATCAATTGAATTAAGTCGTTGAATGTCTATATCAATGATGCCAGAGAAAACAACGAACTGATATGACAAATTTTGAATAAGTTCCTTTCATTTTGTTCTGTCATAGAAAAGTACTCTATTAAGGGGAAATTTTCTCACAGCAGTCGTTTGATTGCTTTAACTACTTATTTGGGGAAAAAATTCTGTCTTTGACTAAAATGGTAAATTTTGATTGTATTTTTTGCATAAATAAAAAAGTATTTACACTTTGTCACATACTAGTCAGATCAATGCAGTTGAAAAAAAAAAAAAAACTAGACATACTGGTCTATGGGTCATTTTTAGACCAAAATTTTGAATTGAAATTTTTGCTCTTAAACCAGTGAATCTTATGAGACAGCCCACTGGGATGTCTTTAATTATTGAGATTCAAATCCCCACACTGGGAAATTAGTTAGGGCCAGGAAACATATATTAATAGCCTGGAGGCAGTATTGCCTAGTGGTTTAGAATTTGAGTACTGAATGTTGAAAGAACTGCGTTCTACTTTCTAGTTGTGCCACGGTCTAGTTCTGTGACCTTGGCCAATACACTGACTCCCTTAGTTTTCTATCCTAGATATTAAAGACAGTGATAATTCCATTGCAGATTGCTTTAAATACTAAGTGAGGTAATGTTAAGTAAATGATCAAATGCAAGGATTGACACTCAAATGTTAGCTGTTATTAGTAGGCACAGTTCTTAATAGTTAATAAAGCATATGAATTACTTTAGCATTGTCTAACAAAAGTGTTGATATCAACATCATATAAAATTATAATCTGTGTGGATATAATATCCAAAGTCAGAATGAGACATTGGTACAGTATTTGTAATCATCAACTATCCCGGTTGGAATTCATGGAGACAAAAATTTCCATCTCTTCTAAGATGTGGACATTCCCTTATACTGCACTCTAAAAGCTAGGGGGCTCTCCAAACAGGTGGCCAGTATGCCAAGTCTAATCTGTTATGAGACTGTTTTAACGAAGTTGAGTGCATATCATAGATCACTGTCTTCTATTTTTCCACACTAGAATACCTTTCGAACAAGATGTTTTATTTTCATGGTAATTTAATCATTAAATGTTATTAAATAGGGGTTATAAAAAGGCAATTGTTCCTCAGGAGCTTGAAATTGAGGCTTCTCTTTTTAGCTGCCCCTGATTCCCCTTTTTGTTGTGACCTTGGGATTAGTTATTTAGCTATTCTATACTCTAACTTTTTATGCAAAATGAGAAAAATGCCACTTTTATGAGCAGGCTGTAAATTCCTAACTCATGCTTAAAGCACGCTTTAGTTCCTTTCATCTGAGAAAATTAAAGTAAATGAAAATATTTCATTATTAATAATCTAATTCGCTTTGAATCTTTGATTAATACCATTTTAATATATGAGATTTTCAAAATTGGGTCATATTCTATATAAATTTTTGAAGGTAGAAGCTATACACAAATAGATAAATTTTAGTTAAAACCAATTCTTCTTAAGAAGATATAAAATGAACATAATACCTCTTGAATTAAACATAAAATAGCAGATTCATGTATAGCCTACCTTCAAAAAACGATTAGTATATTGCTAGTTTAAGCATTTTATTTTCATTACTGGTAAGATAACCCTGCTCACAGTTTTAAAATTTTTGATAATGTAAAACATCAGACAATCTTTGATTCATTTCTTTTAAAGGTAAACTGAAGTTGTGTTGAAGTGGTATTGCTCACCTGGTGGAAACGGTACATTTAAAATTAGGGTGTCATTTGTGCGGAATAGATCTGTGAGGACTTATTCCCCCAAAATCTCTAACTAGAGGGGACCGTGAAATATTCCTCACTCTGTATCTTCTTCATGATACTCTGTTACGGCTTTCAAAAGTATGGAGATTTAACATGAACTGATTTTTATCAGGGAATCTTAATAAATATTGACATTTCTGTTAGATCCCACCTTGCTAGTTTAAACTTTCTCAACATCCTTCTGTTAAATGTGTAAACTTATCAAAATATACAGCATGTGCCGAAGGAAGGGTTTGAAAGTGTTAAAGAGAAAGTGTCAAATATGTTATAAAGTTCTACCATTGAACTTTGAATTACCCTTCCCCTTTCATATTTTCCAGTTAACATGCACACAGCTGCTCATGCCATGTAATCAACTGATTGTTACACAAGCATTTTCTAAAGCTATGACAATCTCAGATTTATGAGGTCAAGAAGTGCAGACTTAATCCATTCAATAGCTGCAATTTATCGTCTGATTATAATTGTATACACAAACACAGTAATGATTTAGATGACATAGTGTAAAGATGAAATCCGTTTATTTTAAAAGGGTTTCTAACCTTTAAAATATGTTGCCATGAACACCTTCGATGTCCGCTTTTAACAACACAATTATTATTGTTTTATTGATCAGGGTTTTATTACAGATTTGACACTTATATTTCATGCTAATCGAAAAAGGTGTAATTTTTCTGCACAATTTTAACAAGAATATGACTGTAATTAATTATATCACTATTATGTTTTCAGTGTCTAGAAAGAAGTGCTTAATTTATCACACATGTCTTCCACGGCATATGGAAACCTCTTTTAAAAAGACAGGGTGCGTGCTCCTTCCAGAGATGATAGGATATGACATAGGCACTATATTTATAGATTTCTGCCGCCATGCTGACCTGGTTTTATAGTGACAGCTCTTCTGGAATGGGATTGCACATTAGCAACTTAGATAGCCTGGGCGGCACCCAATACTACTATCTTTGGTCTTATAACTCTAATTAGTGGTCATTCCCTAATGCCTTCATAGATCAAGAAAACAACCCACAGACAAGGCCAAAATGGTGTGGTTGAATAACACAGCAATATATATTTCAGGATTTTTTTTCTAGTTTGCAAGTTTTAACAAATGACTATAGGTCATTACCAACTTGCTTGGCTACGTCTGGTGGGTTTGTTCATTTCATACTTAAAGTTACACAATACCTTGGTACAAACCCTAACACACACACATACGCACACACGTGTAATACTTACATTGATCTACAGCTTATTATCAATGATATTTTTACTTTTAAAAAATATTATAGCTCTATTATCCAAGAAAATTAGAACCTTTGCATATAGCAGTATAATTTCTGTTTCAAACAGAATTTTTAAAATAATTTATATCACATGCTAATGAAGACAAGCTTTTTCTTGTTCAATTTTTATATGTTGTTCTATAACAAGCTTATTAAATCACATAAATTTACATTTCACTTTCCATATTACCTGCATATATGAATTACATTTCATTATATACTGCTGTATTGAATTCATATCATTATACAGTTTCTATTATATTAATCCATAAATTCTAATTAATAATATAATTTGACATATTTAGTATTCAGATACATGGCTTTGTGTTTTCTAAAAATCCTCATGTGTTATGAGATTTGATCTATCTCTATATCTTTTTCCTAAATTTTCAGTATGATGTTGATTATTTCGGTCTGTTAGAAAATATCTGATTTAAGAACTTAAATAGGAAGGCATTAAAGATTTAAAAGAATTTATAAATATAAAATTCTATATTGAACACAATGTAGAATGTATGAAAAAGTATATAATATATTATAAAATGGCAAATGAAGTAAAATCAATAGTTGAATTGGTAGCGTGTTCTACTGTAATTAAACAGTCATGCTCACTTGCTTTTCTGCCATACTGTTTTAAATAGCACAATCTCAATGGAACAACAAAGGCTGAATTTTTCTTCCCTCTTTGAAATAACTGAATCAATATTATTATAATCGATGTATCTTTGTCTTTAATAGAATGATGCGGGAAGAACATCACAGGTTAAAATGAACATTTTCTAGTAATTAAAATAAAAAAGACAATCTATATGTCTCCTTGCCACACGCCATCTTAACAACACTTATAGATTTTAGATTTTTGCTTAGTTTTTAGATGGTCCCTATTTGAGCATTTTTGTTACCAAAATCACAGCTGTGGTGTTAGGTCTAGTTTTACTTGAAATTCTGGATTGAAAATAAGGAAAACCTTTGCATTTCATTTCATCATTATCTCTCTAGTTTGAGCCTGCTGTTTTAGTGAGCCTAGAAAATATTCTAAATATACCCTTGAAATATTAGAAGGGCTTGTGAAATGTTAATGGTCTCATTTATTAATTCCTTCATTCAACAATATTTTTTGATCACCCACTATGTTCCTGGCACTATTTCAAGCCCTTGCAACAAATCACAAAACAAAGTGAGCAAAACACATACAGATTTCTGACTTTGTAGAGTTTATATTCTAACAGGAAAAGATAAGCAATTAACATAGAGTAAATAACATATAGTTAACTACATAGTCAGTCAGAAAGTGAAGTGTAACTGGAAAATAAAAGCAAAGGAAAAGAGGACCAGGATGGAGAATGGTCAGGGATATGGTGATAGAAATTTTAGGTAACGTAATGTGTAGGGGTTATTAAGAAAATGTCACCTGAGAAAACCTTCCAACAAGGTGAGAGAGGAAGCCTTTTGGTATCTGAAGGAATGATGCTCCAAGCAGAAGAAGCACCAGTGTGCAGAAAATGTAGAATCAGTCTGGTGTGTAGGAGGGTAAGCAAGTGCTAGACCTGAGTAGGGAGGAAGCTTAGGGGACATGAGGTAGGGTCAGAGAGGTAAGATAGACCCAAAGCCATGTAGGGTCATTGGTCCTCTACTATAAGATGGAGGACTCTTGCAGTGCTAAGACAGAGCATGAGCTCATCTATCTTGCATTTCAAGAAGATCATTTTTAAAGGGTGCAGTCTTGAGGGTATTATACTGGAAGATGAGCATGGAAACAGGGAGAAGTTGGTAGGAATCCAGTAGAGAGAGGAAGAATACTCAAAACAGGGTGTAAGCAGTAGCAGTGTGATGGAAACACAACCTGGTTTTAATTCAATAGAATTGCTAATTGCTTACACACACTTAAATGCTTTTCTTATGTAAAGCTAATTGGAAATCAGAAACTTTTAGGGTAACTCTCCTATTTTCAAAGTAAGATCAAATTTTAGAGAAATAATTATCTTAATATATGTAATTTACACAGAACAATGTTTTTTGATCACCCACTATGTTCCTGGCACTATTTCAAGCTCTTGCAACAAATCAGTGAGCAAAACACATACAGATTTTTGCCTTTGTAGAGTTTATATTCTAACAGGAGAAAGGTGAGCAATTAACATATAATAAGTTCACTACATAGTAAGTCAGAAAGTGAAGTGTTACTGAAAAATAAAAGGAAAGGAAAAGAGGATTAGGAAGGAGAATGGCCAAGGATGTCGTGATAGAAATTTTAGGTAGTGTAATGTGTTCTTTTTTTTTTTTTTTTGAGTTGAAGTCTCACTCTATTGCCCAGACTGGAGGGCAGTGGGCACTCCTGGCCAACGAAGCCTCAACCTGTTGGGCTCCGGAGATCCTTCCACCTCAGCCTTCCAAGTAGCTGGAACTACAGGCGCGCGCTACCACACCCGGCTACTTTTTTGATTTATTGTAGAGATGAGGTCTCACCAAGTTGCCCAGGTGGGTCGCGAACCCCAGGGGCTCAGGCAATCCACTCACCTCAGCCTCCCAAGGAGCGGGATTACAGGCTGAGCCACCGAGCCCGGCTAATGTGTTCTTTAAAAACAAAAAAACTCATAGCCAAAATAACTGTCCTCATATTATTTTTGTTTCATTATTTGCAAATGATACTATTGTAATAGACAGTATAGTTTATTGAATATTATTTTATTATTTCTTAACATCCATGTTTCGCAAACTGAGATTAGTTAAATAGATCTGTGAGCAACCAATTATGTTCACAACCATTGTTCATGCCTTTATCACATAGCTTGTAATGTTATTGTAAAGTGGTAGCAAAAGGATGATCTGAAATTAATTGGAAAGTTACAACGAGTGTGGATGGGTATGGTACACAGCACATGTGGTAAACTGAATTCAATATTTGAGATGTGCTTGTGTATACATTATGTGTATACTTATGTGACTCAGTTTTTTAATGAGGTGCATTTTTCTACATTTACCTGGTGTTTCTTGGAGACAAAAATCACACATAAGCATATATAAAATTTGTGCTTTTCCCAGATTGTTCCCCAGTATGTGATTCATGTTGAAACAATTCACATTTTCAGAACAAGTATTTATAGCAGAACTGCCATGGTTTGCATTTGTTTCAAACTTAAGATTTGTTCAAGCCTTACCTAGACAACTGTCTTTTAAAAGGCTTGGATAAACCCCATCAGAACTGATGCAATCTCACTAGAAGGCTCATGAGGGAAGGCACCTTTGGCTAGTGTCCCTACCTCTAGGGGCACTGCCTGCTGTGTGGAAGGCAGGCTGGGTTCCAGGTCTGCTCATCTTCTTTGCCAGGCTGATGTGACAAATTAAGATGAATTATGAAGGGTTAATAAGCAAAAACATTTACTGATTACTTTGCTGATGTTTCTATAGTTCAGTGGTTCGATGTCAATGTTCTGGTTCTTTACTATTACTGTAGTTGTATCTTGTAATCGTTTATAAAAAGAATTCATTCTGTATAATTTTAATGACCCCAAAACAGTATTGTTAAAAATTCCTAACCTGTTTCACCTAGTAATTAAAAAGAATTTCATTAAAAAGAAGCCTAGATAAAACAAACAATATATAACTTCATTAAAAATCAAATATCTGCTCATCAAAAGACAGCTTAGTTGAAAAGTGATTAGTGCACAAACCATGAAACAAATAGGCTAAAAAAGAAAAAAAATAATACAATATCAGTAAATGCAGAAAAGCTTTTGACAAAATCTGACACCTATTCCTAATAAAAGAAAAAAAACTCAGAAAACTAGGAATAAAGAGAAGCTTTTTCAACTTCATAACAAACATCTGCAAAAACCCCTATACCTGACATCATACTTAATGGTGAGAAACTAAGTCCTTTGCTGTTGTTATCAGGAATAAGGCAAGGACGTCCCTTCTCACTGATTTTAAACAACATGGTACTGGAAGTCTTAATAATACAATAAGACAAGAATAGGAAATAAAAGGTATATAGTTTGGAAAGGAAAAAATTATATGGTCTTTGTCTACTGATGACATAATTGTTTATGTGAAAACCCCAAAGAATCAATTAAAAAATCCTCCTGGAACAAATAAGTAATTACAGCAAGGTTGAAGAATGCAAAGTTAATATACACAAATAAATTGCTCTCTTATATACCAGCAATGAACAATTGGAATTTCAAATTCAAACCATGCCATTTACATTAGCACCAAATCGAATACCGAGATAAAATCTAACAAATATATATAAGCTATACATGAGAAAAATTATAAAACTCTGATGCAATAAATCAAAGAAAAGCTAAACATATGAAGAATATTCCATATATACAGATAAGAAGACTCAGTATTGTCAAAATGTCATTTCTTTCAACTTGATCTACAGATTCAATGTCATCTCAATTGAAATACCAGTAAATTATTTTATGACTACCAACAAATTGATTCTAATGTTTACATGGAAAGGCAAATAGAGCCAAATATTGAAGGAGAACCAAGTTAGAGGACTAACACAATCCTACTTTAAGAATTACTGCAAGCCGGGTTCGGTGGCTCAGCCTGTAATCCCGTGCCTTTGGGAGGCTGAGGTGAGTGGATTGCCTGAGCCCGCGGGTTCGAGACCCACCTGGGCAACTTGGCGAGACCTCATCTCTACAATAAATCAAATATCAGCCTGGCATGGTAGCGCACACCTGTAGTTCCGGCTACCTGGAAGGCTGAGGTGGAAGGATTGCTGGAGCCCAGCAGGTCGAGGCTGCAGTGGCCGGGAGCGGCCACTGCACTCCAGTCTAGGCTGTCGACAGATTGAGACTCCAACTCAAAAAAAAAAAAAATTACTGCAAAGGTACATTAATTTTCCAAAAGTGTGGTATTAGTTAAAGAACAGATTAATAGGTTAATAAAACAGAATACAGAGCGCAGAAGTAGACCTGCATAGTCAGCTGATTTTTAAAAAGCAGCAAGTAATTAAATGAAGATTAGATTTCTCAACAAATAGTGCTGGAACAATAGAATACCCACAAACAAAAAAAAGAATCTAGACACAATTCTTAAACATCTTTCACAAAAATCTACTCTAAATGGATTATAGGCAATGCAAAACTATAGGGTTATATATAAGAGAAAATATAGGTAACTTTGGATTTGGTGATACATTTTTAGGTACAACACCAAAAGCATAATCCATGAAAGAAAAACTTGAGAATTTTTAAAACTTCTACTCTGCACCAGAAATTTATAAGAATTGAAAGATATGACACCGAAGTGGAAAAATCTTACAAAACATACAATCCTGATAAAGGATTGATATCCAAAATATTAAAAGAACTTTTAAAACTTAATAAGAGGCCAGGATCGGTGGCTCAGCCTGTAATCCCAGCACTTTGGAAGGTCAAGGTGAGTGGACTTTCTGAGCCCAAGGGTTCAAGGCCAACCCAGGCAAATTGGTGATACCTCGTCTCTACACTAAGTCAGAAATTAGTTGGACGTGGTAGCACGCACCTGTAGTTCTGGCTACTTGGAAGCTTGAGGTGGAAGGATCACCTGAGCCCAGCAGGTGGACACTGGAGTGTCCCATGAGTGTGTCACCGCATTCCAGTCTAGGCGATGGAGTGAGACTCCAACTAAAAACAAGCAAAAAAACCCCCAAACAACCCAATTTAAAAAATGGGCAAGAGATCAGAACAGATATCTCAGCAACAATGGAAATAAGGATGTCATATAAAAAGATGCTCACCATCAAATGCCATCAGGAAGTTGCATGTTAAAACAACAAGATACCACTGCATACCTATCAGAGCCTGAAGTTGGGCAAAGTGGCATGCACCTGTAGTCCTAACTACTAGGGAGGTTGAGACAGGAGGTTACTGAGCCCTGAAGTTTCTACTCAACATGGGCAACATAGCGAGACCTCCTCCTCTCTAAAACAAACAAAAATAAAATAAATACACAATGGAACATTACGCAGCCATAAAGAAGGACAAAATTAAGGACTTCACAGCAACTTGATGGATTTAGAGTCTATAACACTCACTGATCTATCACAGAAACAAAGAACTGAGTACCACATGTTCTCACTTATAAGTGGATCCTGAACATTTACCATACTGCTGTAAGAAAGGGATTGGCAGTAGCTAGAAACTGCCAGGGGAGGTGGAGGGAGCCACAGAACATCAATAAGCGTACCTGATCTCAAATGAGGTGAAGTGGGGACCAAACTTTACCTATCCGATGACCACTTGGACACCTAATCCTGAATTGTACCCCATATCTCCAAAATAATAAATAAATAAATAAACCAAAGTCTTAAACAAATCGCTGACATTCAAAACATTGTCAACATCAAATATTGGCAAGGATGGGAAAAACAGTAACTCACTCATTTCTTGAAGGAATGCAAAATGGAACAGTCACTTTGGAGGACAGTTTGGCAGTTTCATACAAAACTAAACATGCTCTTGTTATGTGAACAATCAATTTCACTCCTTGGTGTTTGCCCAAATGAGTTGAAAACTTATGTCCACATAAAAACTTGTACACAGATGTTTATACCAGCTTTATTAATAATTGAAAGTAGCTAAGATGTCCTTCGGTGGGTGAATGGATAAGCAAACTGTGGTACATATATACAAGGGAATATTATTCAGCCATAAAAGGAAATAAGCTATCAAGTCATAAAAAGACATGGAAGAATCATAAATGTGTATTTTTAAAAAAAGAATCAATGTGAAATGGCTACACTATATGATTCCCAGCACAGGACATATTGAAAAAGGCCAAACTATACAGACAATAAAAAGATCAGTGGTTGTGTGTGTGTGTTGGGGTTGGGGAAGGAGCGGTGGGCGGTGTTGGTAGATGGAGCACAGGGTATTTTTAGGGCAGTGAAACTCTGCCGTATGATACTATAATAGGGGATAGACATCATGTCGTTAAATATTTGTCAAAGCTTATAGAATGCACAATACAAAGCGTGAACCCTAATGCAATCTGTGAACTTTAATGAACAGTAATGCATCAATACTGGCTCATCAATTTTAACAAATACATCACATTTGTTCAATAAATATAGGCAGCTGATCTTTAGCAAAGGAACAAATAATTAAATGGAGAAAGAATAGATTTCTCAACAAATGATGGTGGAATAATTGGATCCCCACAAGCAAAAAGAAAAATGTATACATGGATCCTACATGTTTCAAAAAAAATCAACTCAAAATTTCCAGACTAATTGTTTTGGAAACAGATTGAAATATTTTATTTTATTTCTATTACTTTTAGGGATTCTTATCCTGAGAAAGTTCCATTCTATATTAAAATATGTATATATATCCCAAGATAAAACCATGCAGTGGTCAGAGATTAATATTGTATTTGTGAAGTTTCTTATGAATTATTTTTTTACTCCAAACTAGACAGGCTGATGAAATTTTATAATTAGTGATGTCATTTTTTTTTTACTAATTTTATTACCTTTAAATTTGAAACTCATGAAAATAATCAAATGTTTAGTGAGGACTCTATTTTCACTGAAAATAGAAGACATTTCTTCAAAATGTAAAGCATTGTGGACATTTCTGAGGATTCTCTATATTTTTGTAAAAATTGTTGTGTTCTTATTTCAGCTTTTTTGAATGTATTTCTTACTCCTTCCATCAAATAACTCAATTGACTGTCCAAACAATTCTCTAAGAAACCAGGAATTTAAAGGAAAATTCAGTGATCACCCATCCATATCCAACCACTGAATAGTAGAAACTTATTAATTTATCAGGTGAAAAAAGTAATTGAATGAGAGCCCAAGTATTGAATTAAGTAAAGTATACTCTTTGTTTAAATCCTGGTGGAATTTTCTCAAAGTTAAAATGTAAAGATAAAATAAGATTGAGTAGAAATTATAACTATATTGTGATTAAGGTGCAAATGCTAAACCATATCCAGTAGCATATGTTAACCAAACTCTTGAAGAATCTGATACAGTAAAAGATAATTTTAAATATCCTGATCTTATCTGAATTTGTGTCTAGTGAATGAATACCCTTCGGTACTGCTAATAACAATAAAAAAATAGTCTTTCTTCAGGTAATTTCAAAGTTAGATGCCTATAATTTAAAACTTTGCTGCTGCTTTCATTCCATCAACTCAAGAATTCTAGATATGGTTTCCACAGACTCTGCCTGGATACTCTCATTTTAGGCCTCAAACTCAATGTCTCTTTCTCAAAGAAGTCTTTCTGGACTGCTCCCCTCCTTGTAAATTGATCGATTTAAAATATTTACAAACTATCAATATCTTTATCACATATACTTTTTAAACAAAAACAACATGCTCTCATAACAACCTGTAATTTTCAATTGAACTTATTATAATTTCCATTACATAGCTAGCATTGTGATAATTTATTTAATATATCTCCATCACTTACTCTATTTGAGGGTCCTCGAGGACAGGTCCTTGGTTATCCAGTCATCACCGTAGCTCCAGTTCTCTAGCGTTAATTGCTGAACAAGAGTTTGTTGAATGAATGAGTCAACATGGGAAGAAAAGAGGGTTAATTAGGTAAATAATTCACAAAACCCTACACTAGATATCTATATCAGATATCAAAATAAGAAGAAAGAAATCACATTTTTAGGTTACAATATCCCCAATAGCAATATTTGTAGGATTCCAAGTTAATTGTTTTTTACATATAGATATTTGACTGTTTGAGCATCATTTGTTAAAAACATTTTTCCTACTGCAGTATCTTTGCAACTTTATTGAAAAAAAATCAGTAGTCTAAAAGTGGGTTTATTTGTGGACTTTATTCTTTTCCATTGATTTACATGTCTATCTTGAAGTTAATTCTATACATTTTGATTATGATTCTTGAAATCAGGTAGTTTTAGCCCTCCAACTTTTTTTTTTTTTTTTTTTGCTATTTTAGGCTCTTTGCATTTTCATCTGAATCTTAGAATCAATTTTTCAATTTCTATAAGAGGACCAAGGATATTTTAAATGGTTTATATCCAATCTATAGATCAATGTGGACAGAATTGACATCTTAACAATATTGAGTCTTCTGGCCCATACACCAAAGTATATGTCTTTATTCCTCTAGGTTTTCTTTAATTTCTCTCAGCAATATTTTATAGTTTCAATGTGATGGCTTCTTACATATTTGTCAGATTTATTCCCCAGTATTTAATATATTTTATACTATTGTAAGTGGTATAAAATTTTAATTTATTTTCTGATTGCTCATTGGAAATATATAGAAATACAATTGATTCTAAATATTGATATTATATCCTTCAACCTTGCAAAATGGGATTCCTTAAAGCTAACATTGAAAGCAAGACACTTCACAACTATTTCCAATGCCAGACTTTACAATTTGCATCTATTAGAGAGATCCTTTGGACTTTTAAAAAAGAATTACCTTTCAGGTGTCACTACATTTGTATTACCAGAACATTTAGATCAGTGCTTTAGCCTTAGCAAGGCAACATGTAATAAATACACTTTTTAAAAATCAAAACTCTGTACAAATATCAGTTAGTAGAAACTGTGATCTGTTAGTAGAAAATAGCAAATTACATTTGAACAATTGAATGAATAGATGTCTTAACAATGAATACTTGGAAGATCAACTCTAAATGTAGAAAATCGTATCTACCATTGCAGGTTTTATGTGCTGTGCCATATTAGTTGAAATTTGAATGTTAGCAGTCTTTCCCATCTGATCTCCTCAGTGTGCCCACATTTGATAATTGACCACGAGTCACAAGATTCATTCTTATCTTACACCATATGTACATTGAGTGACCAGTGAAGTGATATTCTGAATAATTCAAACTATTTACAAACTACTGATATCTTTATCACATATGCTGTTTAACTAAAAGTAGAAGTTTTATTCTCTATTACCATGGATAACCTGAATAGAACCTACTTGAGAAATTTTAAATGTGAAGGTGATCCAAATGTGAGTTCAGTTGCTAAACTAATCATGAGCATTATTCTGTATGACCCAGATAGTTAGTTGGGCAGGTTCAATTTTTTTCTTCAGAGTTTCACATTCATCCTTTCTTTAGTTGAGTCCTCAAAGATGCCAATAATCCTAGACAATGGATCTAAGCTGTTCAGGGCACACTATCTTGTAAGAACTTAGGGAATGAAAAATTCTGACTACTGGCGTGGAAATGACTCTGATACTGAAAAAATTATAGGGAGAGAAATTCAGACCATATCCCTTGCCATACTTAGAAAAACAAAAAGGAGGAGGAGGAGAAGCAGGAGAGAAAATCCCAAAGCAAAATTCTGCTTTTTCATGTTTAGTTTATAAATGTAAGTGCTTCAGAATCCTCAACCCAGGAATCCTTGCATACTTTGAAGTACCATTTCATTGGGAGAACCTCTTGATCGGAGCAGGTTGCCTCTCAAAATGATTTATTGTTTATAGTTCCTCTTCAAATCTCTGCTTCAGTAATCATAGTGGTTGTTTGCAATACACTATTGTTTCTAATAAAAGATCTGCTCTGTTGAGTTAAGGAATTTGGGGACAGGAACTTCATTCAAGTTGTCACATTTGATTTCTTCGCTGTCAGACAAATGGTCAGGATCAAAGTATGCCTGGAGAAACAGCCTCTTGGATGACATAGGACAATAGACTTGCCAAGTTTCTAATTATTTGTTATGTCATTCTGTATTTAATAAGACTTACTACCGAATTACTGAGCGATTTATGAAAGTTTAAACAAGCAGTTACCAAATAAGAAAATATCTCAGATGCTATTTCTGGATCTTTCTTTTCAATCAATATTGCTTCTGTTAAGTTTTCTATAGAAATTATAAATTTAGAACAACATACTTTTCTGATAACATCACTGGGTTTAAAAAGCTTTGGCTACAGATGGCACACAAAAAAACCCTTAAAAAGTATTTATCTCTGTTGGGTTTGACCCCAACAGAATTGTTAGAAATATTTCCTTTCAAATAATGTGCAACCAAATTTTAGAGGATACTCATCCTAAGTCCTCACATGGGTCTCAAATAAAAGGAAACAGTTTTTATTGGTTTATCATAATTTCTAAGTTAGTGTTCCAAGGCATTTCCATCCATCAGTATAGGAAATAGACAACTTGGAATAGGCCATGAGTCCTCTAGTTAAGAGAGGATATTTGCAAAATTTGAAGCCATGTTTGGACGTTTCTTGGCTCAATTTATTTTGTTCTCCTAATGGAGAATGGTAATGTGAAAAAGGGTATTGAAAATTATTACGTCTAACACTCTTACTTGACAAGTGAAAAAGTTGAGAACCAAGAAAATTAAAGAATGTGAACACATTCTTGTTGTTTATTGAAAACAGAGTAGCAATCAGAATAGACATCTTGACACATGGTCTAGTGCCCTATCAAGTCAAACTGCTTCCTACAAATATTTCGTCTTCTCTTTCCTCTTCTTCTTGTTCTTCCTCCTCTACTCCTCCTCTCCTTGCTTCTTCCTTTTCCTCCTCCTCTCCCTCTCCCCCTTCTCTTTTTCCTTCTCCTTCTCCTTCTTCTTCATTCCCTTAGTTTTAGCTCCATTGTTATCAACTGGAGGCAGTTTTTTTTTCTCCCTGGGGAACAAGGGCAATATCTGGAGACATCTTGCTTATTACATCTGGAGAGGTAGTGCTATCGGCAGGGAGTAGGTAGAGTCCTGGGATGCTGCTAAACATCTCATAATGAACAGGAGAGTTCCTCACAAAAAAGAATAATCCAGATCAAAACGGCAACAGAACTGAAATGGAAAAATCCTGCTCTTACATTCTGAAGTGATTAAAGGTGACCATAATCTAGAACTTTTTAAAGTAGTATTTTTTATATTCTTAATGGCTTTTTATGCACAACTCCAGTAGACGAATAAAAGCAGTATTTTATTTGAATAGATTTATGAACTCAAATCCATAATTTTTGGGGGTTATAAAGTAATTCAATGGAAGCCAGTTAATATGTCAGTGACATCCAGTGTGAAAACACTTGGCATTTAACATATTTTAGTATATTTGTTGTTTTTCATTATCTTTTGAAAAAATATGTAAAATGTGTTCAAAAGTGAAATCCAAATCAAACATTTTTAAGATTTCATAAATTATCTCTACAGAGTGCCAGAGTGATGCAGACCACCTTTGCTTCTATCTGCATATTAAAACCCCGACATCAGATATTTCAAGTATGAAGATAATAATTTTTCAAAAAAGTAAAAACATGACTTTTATATAAATGTGAAATTGACATGTGTCAAGAAGTATTTACTCAAATAATGAGGAAACCAGTAAAACATTAAAACTGATTCAAAGGAAATTTTCAAAACACATACAAACATACAAGTTCTCATACATGCACACACATAACATATGTTGATATTATCTGAGGTCATCTTTTTTGCAGAAGGGAAATCAATTGTATCTCTGCTGGACAAAATTCACCTGCTTCATTATGAAGAAAAATCATTGCATCTGAAATTCTACCTCTATAGAGTAATAAAATCACCTAGACAGTTGACTATCAAAGGTGCATATCCCTATAGAATCTGGTAATCCCAGACCAGGAAGATCTGCTAAATTATGCTCTACACTCTACTGAAATTCAAGACATCTGGCAATCTCTTTTGCCCTTTTCCAGGTCATTGACAATGTTTCCAGACACAAATCAGTCCTAAAATTTCTCTGTTATGAAGAAAATTTACAAGAGTCCAGTCATTTCCAGGTTTTATTTAAACACATCTCTCCTCCATTCTGCCCCTTCTAAACCCCAAACACACACAGTTCTGTTTCTAAAAAGTGCCATACAATTAGGTCAGCTGAGCTATACTTTTTAGACCTCATGTTAGTTAGAGAGGAAAATGTTAATTACTTAATGTAAAAATAAACCAGGAGAACACATTTTTCTTGCTGATTGCCTGACTGTTTTCTGGTACTTACAGCTGAGAGGGAAATTAAATTATCATCACTGATTGGAAGTTCAATGCTTGTTTTTATTTGGGGGAGCAATCTGGAAACGGAGATGCCATTAGATAGAAGGGTAAAATGTGATCTCCATGCCTGAGTGCTTGGCATATCTACATGGAAGGATGAAGCAATATTTCTAGAATCAAAATTCTTACAAGTAATAAAACCATGCACATCCTAGTTATCCAAAGAAAGGCAAAGAAAGGGACCACTCATATAACATTTTATCTGAATAAAAAGAGAAACATTTGTTATAGAAAATTTGTAAAATATAGAAAGGCACAAAGAAGAACACAAAATATACCCTGACCCACAGGTAGCATTGTTAACTTATTAGTGTAAGTTTCTTTTCTTTCTCTCTTTTTCTTTCACAAAATTGGTCTTTGTCTTTCTCTCTTTCTCAGCCTGTTGTTCTGTCCTTTTGAATATACACATATCTATTTATTTAAGCAAACTTACATTTTAGGAAACAGTAAATACAAAATTTTCAGTAACTTGATTTTTCAAATACGACATATCCTTCCCATGTCTCTAAAATTTTGTATAACTTCATTATAAGTGAGTTTGTGAATTTTATTATAAATATATAAAATATGAATTTTATTACAGTTTTTTTAATTAAAAGAATGGTCTAACTAAGGGTATGTTAAAATCTGAGTGTTAACGAGATACCCATATTAAATGATCTTACTAGATTTTGACTCCAGGAGAATATTATTCAAAGAGATCATTGCAGTTGCTTGCTTTTATGTGTAATTTTTTTTTTTTTAAGCCAGAGTCTCACTCCATTGCCCAGGCTGGAGTGCAGTGGAAGGCTCATGCCACCCCAGGTCGACCTGCTGGGCTCCAGCGATCCTTCTGCCTCAGGCTTCCACGTAGCCAGAACTACAGGAGCAGGCTATGGCACCCGGCTTATTTTTGATTTATTGTTGAGACAAGGTCTCGCCAAGTTGCCGGGGTTGGTCTCAAACCCTTGGGCTCAGGCAATCCACTCGCCTTGGTCTCCCAAAGTGCTGGGATTACAGGCTGAGCCACCGAGTCCAGCCTGTAATTTTTAAAATGAGGGTGATTTTCGTATTTTAATTATTAATTTATATAGGTATCACCGGAAGAAAAGCTACACAATTTCAAAAATTGTTTTTGTTTTAAATTTTCTTAAATAAATCCTTGGCTTTAATATTGCCCTTAATAGGGTTTTCATAGGTGACTCTAATAGAAATAAAATGAGAAAGTCTTAAGTGTGTTAGAAATTTACAAAAATTACTATATAAGGTGCGCAGTACAATGTGGATACTATTTGATTTTTAAAAATTCAGATAGTATTGCACAATACATTTCTGCCAAATGGCTCACAATGTACTTTAGTGTTCTTCTTATTCAAATTCCACATCTGAAATTTTGTTATGTCAGAGAGTAATAAGTAATATGTTGTTTAGAATAAAAATATTAATATAAAAAAGGAAACAAATTACCTGATGGGTGATAGTTAATGAAGATAAGTAAAAACTCTTCTCAGATTCTAAAAACATAATACTTAGTGCTGATTGAAACTCTTTGTTAGAGGTGAAGGTAAAGTTAGGGGAGATATTGGTTAAAAGGTAAGGCAAACTTGAAGAAAATAACCTAAGAATAACAAACTATACACACACACACACACACACACACACACACACACACACACACACACACACACACATTTTATGCCTCTGTGCTTTTTAATATTTATTTCCCCACATATGCATCTCATTAAACACACACAGTGCCTCTGATTTTTTTTACCTTTCTCAGTTGAACATCATACCTCATCTAACACAATATTGAAAAATTAGTTTCACAGTTTTTAACATGGTAAATACAAGGTTCCCCTTAAGTAACTCACACTAACTTCCTCCTTTATGATATTTGTGGGCTACATTTTTTTAATGGACCAGCCATAAGTCAATTCCATCTACAATTTTACCAGTGTAAAATACCAGTATAATTTATTTTAATCAACGTAGCCCCCAGCCATTTCAAATATCTTAAGGGAAAGGAATGGAAATCTCTAGAGAACAAGAAAACTGAAAAGTGTGAATCACCTACATTTCTCATTTACCCATGCTAATTAAGACCAAGCATTTGAAAGTTACCATCTGAAGGAAAATTAAGCCAATTAACCCACTGATGAAGATAATTTTCAATATTCTATCAGGAGGCAAAAATCTTCACCAGCCCTTCTTATTCCTACTGTGGAGATAATTTTCATACTGTCTCTGAGCACTAAGAACTTAAACGAGTGTCATACCAGTTCCGTGGGTTCTAATTGCAACTTTTATTTAAATTCTGATTTTTTTGCCCCACAGCTCAATTTCTGATTGGCTGGATCTGATTGCTTTCAGACCTGATTAGATTTTATTTGTAGGCCCTTGGAAACTTGCTTGGATGAATTCTGAATTTAGAGGAAAATCCTCCTAAGATCTAGCTTTTCTATGTCGACTGGAGCATAAGAACCACTAGAGGTTCTTTAAGAAAGGGATTAATTTGGGAGCATTAATTATCAAGTAATTATAGTCCCATGTATAAGTTACTCATGAAGATGTATTTTTCAGATCTAAAGCTATTTCTCAGATGAATACATTCCTTTTTAATTTCAGCATATGTGGCAGTTTGTCTTTTATTGTTTTTCTTTATGCCTAGACACCTACGTTACACTAAAAAATGCCTTTACTCACTGTAGCTGAGCAAGTTACCTTTCCCATTTATTTGTAAGATTATTCCTTGTTTGAGGGAGGGGAGATAGAAAGAATTAAATAAAATATATAGATATATTATGTATAATAAACCTGGGGCATTTACACATAAATGAGAGCTGTAATTATTATTTATCTAAATATGTTGACACTTTTCCTAATTCAGACAGAAATAAAGTGGCATGCACAGAATAAAATAAAGTAAAACTGTTATCTTACATCTGGCCTTGTTCATACTTTTAGGGAGCTACTCTAGGCTTTTGAATTTATGATCCTTGCTGTCAGTTCTCCATCACTGGCATACACTTACACTTAACCTTGCCTGTTTCCAGCTCAAATACTTTGGGGAAAAATGGTAGTGCCTTTCCTCAGTGAAGAAAATAAACCAACCATCTCTATCCAAGTTCCTATGAACTCCTCTTAAATTTTATTTCTGGAACTAGATCATCTTGAACTGCCTTAAATACAGGCAATAATAATAACAATCCCATGAGTCTTTCCTTGGAATTAGGCAGAATGATGTGTTCTGATGATTTTTTTTTTTTCACACAGCACAAACCTTATTTTCTAAGTACCTGGCCACCCTTGGGAAAAGGAAGAAGGAGAAGAGAAATTCAAAATTGATGGAGTAAGCCCTAAGTGGTGAACATACAATTGTGACCTTGTCTACCTGGAGTTTCCTAGATTAAGTTTACTAATATCAGGTAGTTTGGGCTTGAACACACATCACAGTAGTTCATGAGGGAATGTTACCTTCGTTGTGTACGAATTTGTGCTCTGCTCCCTCTGAAAAAGAAAAGACACCCTCAGAAGTTACCACTGGTGAGTCTTCTCAGACAAAGACAGAAATACTTGAGACTAGTACTAAGATCCTTGCTCCAATAACATGGCCACCTCAGTGCTGAGGTCCTGGAACAAAAATGTAAAGGATAACCTAACCTGGAATGGCAGTATGAGGCAAATCTCCCAGAGTCTCTTCCCTCTGCTGACTAGCAAACCCTCTTATTCCCCCTCAGTTCTGGCCCAACCACCTCAGGTTGTTGTTCACCACATGTCTGAGTTCTTGCTACACAAAGTAGAGGCATATGACCCAGGCTGGCTTTCATCCACATGGCCTGAGGGCTGGCAGTGAGAGTATGATCAAACACAGCCAATCAGAACCCTTTTTTGGGAGAGATAGAATCTTTCTCCTTCCAAGATCAAAGTCTATAACCATGAAGACCTTGAGTCACCGGTCTTTGCCACCATGGAAAAAAGAGCCTTCCTTAAAAGAACGCTAACTCAGAAAAAGAAGAGAAAGACACAGAAAGGAGTAAAGGTGATACTTTTAGTTTAGTCCCTGGATCCAACCATCGTTGAAGTCAGGATCATTCTTAGATTTTTCAGTTTCCTGAGAAAATATATTCCTGTTTTTAATTGAGCCAATTCAAGTTTGTTATCTGCCACTTGGCACGAAAAATACTAACAAATATATCTTCCTAAAGCCCTGAATTAAAGAAAGATTCCACGTGCTATTCTATAGAGAAAGCTAGATATGTTGGCTTCACATGATCATTGTCCTAGGGAAAGATTGTATACAGGATACTTCAGTACAGGGATGATGTAACACTTAATGCTTTGTTCTGCCTAGGGCTCCTTAAGCTAATGAATGACGTCAGTTTTAAATGAGTCCTAAATCAGTTTCACTCCACTGTTGATGCTTCTAGGCTGTAGGCTGACTAAGTGCAAGGATGATTGGGGTAAAATACCCTGAGAGTATAGAATAGATCTTCTATTCAGGAAACACCACAGGTTTTATTGCTGTGCCAAGTTATTTGATGACTTTGTTCCAGTTGACTATCTGGAACAGTGTGCAAAAAAGGATTCTGAGGCTGGTCAAGGCTAAACAGAAAAGTAGTCTCAACTGATTAATGATATCTGACATAGACGTTGGAGGAAAAATGGTAGGATCCATGTCAGACATTTTTTTTCTATTCCTGACCTGGCTCTAAAGTCACATTCTCAAATGCAGAGCCATTGAGCAATGGCTTATTTCAACATGAATTTTCAGGGTTAGTGAAAAAAAAAAATCCAGTAACTTCTGTAATCAATGGACAATATCAAAAATTACAGCTAAAAATATTTCATCTGTCTTATAGAAAATTCTTACAAGTTTCACTGAATTTAAAGGGGTTCTTGCTGGTGATATACATCCCTTTAAACAGTTTAAAATGAGGGTGAGGTGGAGGAGAGAGATTATGTATCACATAGACGTGTAGCAATTCTGTTTAAATCAGCCATAAAATGATGTAGCTGGTAAGGAAAAAAAAAAGCAAAAAATTCTGACCAAAGTTTGGACAATATAGACAAGAAAAATCACTTCATATTGCATTTAGATTGATTTGGTTAACATCAGAAGGTGGAATGCAGTGTAAAATACTATAATTTTTACCACCCATCTATGAGTAATGTACTGCTAAGATATAGCATATTTACAGTAGAAAAGAGTTCGGATTTGTCCCAATTAACCTTGTAACTAGATGTACTCCAGTGCTTATTAATGACAGTAATGAGATGCAGACAAGACAATGCATTAAACATCATTGGCATATAAATTAAATTCACATACAGTTTAAAAGGAATAGATACCTTTATGTACTGGACACGAAGGAAAATTATTAAGAAGCTATTTCATAAGAAAAAGCTAATTAGAAAGAAAATTCAATACTTTCTCTAGTGCTCATCTCCATCAATGTTGGAAACAAGTTTGACCACGAACTGAGAAATTGTTCCCATTGAAATTACTGTGCAAGGTATGAAATTAATTTTATGATTGTCCCAATGGAAGCTACAGTAGCTACAAATACTTATATGCCCATTATCATTTTCCTCTATATTGGCCTACATTTTAATTTGCTTAGGTTTCTATCTAAAGCTTATGAATAATTTAAAATAGATCTTCTATCTTTACAGCAAAATAGTGATAGATAGAATAATGAGATAGACATTTTGCTGTACACAGAATCTAAACTCGACTGCAAAAAATGTAGAATGTATACCAAAAGTTTGTTTAAAAGGTCATTTCTAAGACTACATCATTAAAGGGTAGCTCAGTGAACAACATTTAACAATGCGACTCTTGCTCTGTACATTTCTTTCTTTCTTTCTTTTTTTAAAGCAGAATTTATTTAGAGGACAGAAAAGCTCCCATAGTGGGAGGGGACCTGAGGGGGTTGCCCGCTCTGTACATTTCATAAATTGTTAGAAGAATTCCAGACAGGATGGGAGTATTCTAAGATACTCCTTAAAAGATTTTGCCTATATCTTAGAAGGAGCATTTACCTTTTTTTTTCAGGGCTAAATTAAATGTAAGATTTGATGAGAATGTTGAACTCGCCTGACAATTATTAGCAAATACTCCCATATTGAAAGGCTGAAACCAAAACCGAGTCTTCGCAATTGTCCTAGGCTAATAACTACTGCTTGTTTCCTCCAGATCTAACTAAAAACCAGATCCAGTCTTATAACAATAGCAGCAACAAAGAAGGAGGGTAGTTCCTCCCACTCACCTATGTAATAAACATCAAACAATCAGGTTGGCGCTGACATTAAGTACAATGGTGTCAAAGCCACCATCAGAAATCAATCAAAGACATTTTTCCTTTGTGATTAAAAAAATTTTTTTTATTCACAGCAATCAGAAAACCAAAGAGGAAAAGCAAGCTTCTAAACAAAATCAAAATTAGTAACAGCAGACCCATTGCCAAGGGCAACATGCATTTGACAGAAGATGCGATGATGACAGATGAGACCTCATTTTCAGTCTAAATTTTGTCTACAAAATGAATTCATAATATCTTAAATATTACCAGTCACGCTTCACTCACCTTTGTTCTTCAGAATGGAAGGGAGCTGTGGGTTGGCAGAAGTCAACAGGGGTGTAATTTCCTTTGTTTCCCCCCTTGTGATTCCCCCCATTTTACAGTTGACAGTAATTGTTATTGTTCCCCCCCCCAATTCTCTTCATCTTTTCTCTATATTCATGGGTCTTATTTCCTCTTCCTTCTCTTCTGTTATAAGGTTGCTGTTGTCTAGTTTCAGCTACTGGGACTACCCATTTTTTAACCGATTTGAAAATACTCTTAACCAAAATTATATATAATTCTAAAATGTCTTCCTTTGAAAAAATATTTTTATGGACTTCAATTTAAATGATTTCATTTTTTTAACACTAAAAGTTTTCAGGGATCATCTATTGTAACTTCCTCATTTTATAAATGAAAAAACAGATCCAGAAAGGTTACATAATTCACATTAAATATCTAGTGTTGGTATAGTCTCTAAAATGGTTTAACAAACTATTTCAGACTATATTTTGAATGCTCATTTTAATGATCTCAAAACCTCATGGGAACACCAGATATTAGTTATCTTTATAGATCTTTATAGATCAGGTAGTCTCAGCTCAGAGAAGACAATTAATTCACCCAAGGTCACACAGTAAGTGACAGCCTTGCTGACTACAAGTGTAGTAACTTTCCCAGGGTATGCTCTCTATTGTGATACTGATTAGGTCAATTATTTATAAAAATATAAATTCTCATTTTTATATTTCACATTAGTATTTAATTTCTTTTTTAAAAATTTTATTTTATTTTAAAGATGTGGGGTACAATTCAGGATTAGGTATACAAGTGGTCATCGTACAGGTAAAGTTTGGGTCTAACTTTGGAGTGTTTACTTTCATTTTTAGTAATTTCCCCCTAACTCCAAAATTAATAAACGAATCACTTTGATAACATCTATAATCTCATTTATTTTTAAGTTCTATGAATCTAGTAAGAAATGGGCCAGAGGTTGTTTGTCAATACTATATTGTGGGATGAACTGAAATGCCTCATGATAATGGGTTTTTACATGTGAACCAGAGCAAATCAGTTTAATACTTGTCAAAATTTGTGCCTCACACAAGACTTTACAAACTCACTAATAATCAGAAACTAGAAATTTTCGGAGACTTCTCAATAGAGCACAATTATCTAAGACAAATGCGGGGCAGATATCAAAAATTACTCTCATATTCTGTTTATTAAGCTCTTTTCTACAAAAAAAACTAGATAGTCCTTTCTACTTTTTCTTTGCTTGATAAGCTTCAGAACAGTTTTCATAATGGACCAGCTAGAAAACAATATTGAGCTTTCAAGCACACTATGTTTAGACAGACTGTAAAGGTAACAAAAGGTACAATTAACAGAAGTGACCGCACACTAATAATGGAAGAGCTATTTATTATTGAATGATCTTCCTCTAATTTTAGAAACCGAAGAACCTTCCTTCCCCATTGTCCATATTTTAATTAATGCCCATTATTTTCCCTAAATAGTGCCCTCTTTTGACATGCTATTTATACACACAATTTCTGAAAATATATAGAATGTGCATGGCAAGCAGAATCTCCACAAAATGTTTTGTAAGAAGTATTTGGGTCTCTTTTGTCTCAGGAATGTCTTGAGGACAAATTTGTAGTTGTGCCCTCTTGGGGGAATTCCAGCTTTCAGTTTCTTTTTATGTAATTTTAATATATTTGATGTTGTATTTTGATTACTCTGCGTACATTTTCTGCTTCTCCGATTAATTTGGCTTCTGTAGGACAGGCTTAACAATAAGGCATTTCAGTTGGGTACTGAATTCCTTCTTCTGGTTCTTTTCAGGGTGACTTTGCTTGACTCCACTTGTGCTATTACACATAAAAAGAGCATTTATAGGACACCTTTTTATTTTTTTTATGTAGAACAACTCATATAGGAATGTTTGTCCAGCTGAAATGTACCCTAAATGACTAATGAAGCAATAAAGAGTTCAGCTTGATATAAAAAGAATGAAGACTGAATACTACAACAGATTACTGAAGAAGGTTAAATAATTTCCATTTGTGGATATCTCAAATTATAGTAGTTAAAAGAGCTTTTTCAGCTTAATATCTTCAGAATACATCAGATATTTGCCATCTCCTTCATTTTTTTGATTATTTTATAATGTAGTTTTCTTAAGTTAGTAAACATAGGTTTTAAAAGATTTATTCTAAGGATATTTTCTTAAGAATCAATAAGGGTACCTGATCTCAAGCCAGGTGAAGTGAGGACCAAAGGGAGGCCCAAATTTTACCTGTATGATGACCACTTGTATACCTAATCCCAATTTGTCCTTCACATATTTAAAATTAATTTTAAAAAAATTTAGATTCTATGTTAAAGAAAAATAACCTATCAAATTGAAGATGCTGTCATTTCCAAAATCTGCTTGCAAGACCTCAGTTTTGATTTGAAGTATCTTTTCTTGTGATTAGTCAAGCTAAAAATTATTATTATTATTATTATCTTTTTGCAATCAATAGAAGAAATGAGACAGTGATATGTTAAGAACAACTTTATTCAGCTTAGTAAGTTGAATTTCTGACTTTTCTCAGTGTGTCACCAATTGCTTTGATCCTAGCTAAATAAATGAGGACCCTTGGGCTTCTAAAAAGACTCAAACCTACCAACTATATTTCATCTAATCTCTGCTATGTCACAGCAGGTGCACCACTCTGACATCAAAGTAGCAAAGTAGAAAAACTGTTAAAATACCATGAATGTGCTGTTGATCTGTGCCACCGAAGTCCTAAACAGAACCCAGAAAGCATGACTACTTGTACCTGATCTTTTAGCAAACACTTCCACACATTCATTATTGTATGAACCAAGCAGCCACTTAGTGGATTCACAACTCTTTAGACATTTTAAATGTCCTTTTGACTTGATCTCTTTGTATACTTATGCTTTTTCCAAACTTTAAAGAAAATATAAGCATCTAGGCATTTCACTCTTCCATTTGTTTTTAAAACTCTTTTAATAGTAAAATATTTTGTTAAATGTACTATGTATTAAGAAAATGTTAAACATAAAATTACAGGAAGGTTATCAGTCTGATGCATTTCAACTAGGATGTACGTATGATATAATGTGGGCTTCACTCCTATACCACATCACATTTAAAGAACTCTATCTGATCACTTTGGTAAGATAAGTCCATAATGGTTAATATGTTTTTATATATTCTATTCATGAAGTTTAACTGCTTCTTTTACTTTAATCAGCATTGAATTAGTCCTTTAAAAGCTTCTCCTCATTAGCGTGAAAGGAAATTGAAAGGAATAGTGAATAGTTGTGAGATCATTAAAAAATATTCAAAATCAAGAGGAAATGTCCTTCTTGCTTCTAAATATTCAAGGTAGTTTTTGTTATATATTTCATGTGTATATACATTTCTATTATTATTAAAACATAAGAAAATGTACTCTCATCATTATACTGTCATATCTCATCATTATACTATCATGTCTAGTTAACAGCACAAGAACAAAAACATTTAAATATTTGGAAATAAACAATGAAGAAAATAGTTATTGACTCTGCTATCATGAGAGTTCATATTGAATGTTTCTCACCTAACTGATGCTTTATTTTTATTTTTGTCACCTAACTAATATTAACATAGATGGGGAAAAGTTCTATCTGGAATTGTTCAGGAAGACTGTTCTATAAAATGAAATTTCTATCTATAAATCAAGAACAGGTTTACTTATTAAAATCCTTACCTCGAAAAAGACACATCTAAGCCATCTATAACAAACTGTATCTGACAGAGAGAATATAAAACCTCATTTGAAAGTGAACCCTAAATCTGCCTCTGTTTTAGCCTAAATAATTCTGTAATATTTTGTTCTCTATTGGCTTTAAAGCACCACATTTATATCACCTTTACAGGCTATAAGAGTGCTACTTTAGGTAGAGCAATGATAGTCTTCAAAATAACTGAAATCCAATTGGGGAGGGAAAATAAAAGGAAATTCAATGGTGGTAAATAATCTCAATGCTTCCTGGATATAGTAGTGAAACAGTGTTCTGGCCCTCAGGAAATTTATAGTCTAATGGGTGGCAATAATACAAATAAATTTTAAGGCAGAAAATGAAAGGTGCAAATTTCTCAGGAGACAATTTTATTGGAAAGTCATTGCTGGGCCTTGTCCTTCTAAAGACAGGCCCCAGTAATAATTTCCAAAATTGATTTCACAGTAACTACTTACTCTTCATTGCTATTGATAGCAATCAGGAGAGGGTTAAATTATAAATTCTTAAGTTCATTTTGTTGCTTTGTTTTAAGCTACAACCTCACCAAATTTAATTGATAGCAATAGGTTACAAAATTGTGGAGACTGAATTTTATAACCACTCCATGGTTCTTATTGCCATATTGAAAGTTTTAAAAAATCTTGCGTAAAGAAATCTGTTTGGCCTTCATTTACCCATTGCTTCTCTAACTTGTTTGTTCCTGGAACCCTTTTTCTCAAGTAAACTTATATTTATGCCTCTTGGAAGTCATGCTCTAAATGTACCTTAGAAAATAGACCAATCTATGGCCATACCACCCTGAACGTGCCCAATCTTATCTGAAAATAAAACAGATACTTGCTTCCTATATCCTAAATGCTGACTGTCAATGTCTTATTATATCTGTTTCTAACAATAGCAACAATAGCAACAACAACAGCAAAATCCCAAGGGAAAAAAAGACTGGGAGAATTTTTAGATCGTAGAGGTTAGTGGCAGTAAAGGCATCAGGACCAAGGCGTCATTCTCCATTTCTGCAGCTATAGAATGGACATACTAGCCGGTTTCCCAGATGAGGACTTTTAGCTTGGTAGAAGACAGGTTGTAGAATGGTTCACAAGCGATGTCTAGGGAGGAGGGCCAACATGGATGCCAACAGCGTGAGGCAAATGGAGAGGTAACTAGACATTTAAAGTTCAGACCACAAATAGTTTAGTGGGAAGATATTTTTGAAACCAAAAACCTAAGTCTTGAGGATCAAAAACAAAGTTTCTGAAGGATATAATGACACGGGTTTAAACATACCTATCTCACACTCTGTGAGGCTTTTTTTCCCCTAATTCCCCAAACCAACAAGGATAATAAAAACAAGAGTATTTTTTATTAAAAAATGAAAACATTTTAAAACGATTAATTAGTATGACTATGTTAATTGAGCCTTAATTTGATCTTTGGTCTCAAAGAATCTTATGATACAGACCATCCCCTCATTTTACAGAAGAGGAAACAAATATCTGAGGGTTTAAAGGTCACTTGGTTGTTTGAGGATAGTGTTGCAACCAGAATATATGTCTACATATTCCAAGATTAGCATTTAAAGTGTTTCTTCAACTCCCTTCCTATACCAAAGCCTTGGTCTTCTGAAACATTTTTTTCTCTCTCTTAAGTGACTTTAGTGTCAGAAAATGTTATTTTGCATGATGAGTTTTAAATTTGACTGTATTTTATGGAAATTATCTTTAAGAAAATTATAAGTAATTTCCAAATTGTGCCCTATGCAAGGACATCAATTTTCTTAAAATACAATATATTTTTGGGAAATTTTCACAATATAAAATAATGGCTGGTATCAATAATTATGTTGGTTCATCAGCATACAGTCCCAAAACAAAATTCTCAATTATATGATAATATACATTTAATGTTTCAATGTTACATGGCCTATCTTCTTAATGTTTTTTACTGGTCCCATCTCTTCTTTGCTCCCTTTTTCTTATTTCACTGCCTTCTTTTTGGATTGAGTTTCTTTTTAGGATTCCAATTAATCTCCTCTATCCGTCTGTTAGTTTTGTTAGCTGTGCTGTACTTGCTTGCTTTATGTTTTAATAGTTGCTCTAGGGTTACAGTATGCATCTTTAACTTATCACTGATACCTTCAAATGTCACATCATGTACAATGTAAAACCTTCCATTTCTCTTCTATCATCTTTTGTTTTCCTGTTGTCATAAATTTTACTTCTACATATGCTATAATCCTCTCAATACATTGTTGCTGGTGATACTCTGAACAGTCAATTACCTTTTCAGAAATTTTTAAAACCAAAGCATCAAAATCTTTACATTTGTTTCACCTATTAACCATTTCTCGACTCCTTTAACTTTATTTGAAGTAAAAGTCTGTTGGCAACAAATTCTGTGATTCTTTTTGCCTAAAAATTATAGTACTTTCATTTTAAAATAATATTTTCATTGAATATAGGATTCTAAGTTCACTGTATTTTTTCTTTCTTTCAGCGCTGTAATAAGATGCTCTATTGTCTTCTGCTTAGAATTGTTCTAATGAGAAGTTAGCAGTTCTTATCTTTGTTCCACTATGATTATTAATTTATTTTATTCTACATATAAAAATTATATATATTTACTGTGTACCACATGCTGTCTTAAAATCTGTGTACATTGTGGAATGGCTAAATCAAACGAATTAACATAAGCATTGCCTCACATACTTACCTTTATATGTGATGAGAACACTTAATATGTACTTTCAGCAATTTTTAAGAATAAAATATGTTATTAGCAACTATAGTCACTATGTTGCAAAATACAGTCTATATATTTAATATGGCTTTTTCTCTTTAACAATTTTTTTCTCTTTGTCACTGGTTTTCAAAAATTTGTATCATGATATAGTTTTTTATTTCTTTATACTACTTGTAATTCATTGAACTTCTTGACTCTGTGAGCTTTTAGTACTCATAAAGCATGAACAAATTTTGGCGATTATTTCTTTAAATATTTTTTCTGTCTCCTTTTGTCTCTTCCTCTGGACTCCTACTACATAAATATTGGACGGTCTGATTTCATCCCACAAGTCATTGAGTCTTCATTTTTTAACTTTTCTTGAACTAACCCAAGTGATCTTCCTGCCTTGGCCTCCCAAAGAGTTGAGACTACAGGAATGAGTTACCATGCCCAGCCAAGCTATTTGTGTGTGTGTGTGTGTGTGTGTGTGTATGTGTGTGTGTTTGTGTGTGTGGGTATGCACTTTGAGTTCTATCCTATTGCTATGTTTTCAAGCTTATTGAGTTTTTTTTCCCTGCAATGTCCAATCTGCTATTAATCTCACCCAGTGAGCTTATTATTTGTTATATTTTCATCTCTATATGCTCCATTTGGTTGTCTTTTTATAAGGTCCATTTATCCCCTTATTATGTTCATATTTTCCTTTAAATCATTTGATGTGTTTATAAAAGCTTTTTGGGGGGATCACATTTTCCTGCTCCTTCTACTAGACTATGCATGTGGAATAATTTGTAATTGGATGCTAAAATTTTTAAATATGGTTAAGTGTTTGGATTTTTTAAGTATTAAAATTTTTTATTTTTTCTGGAAGTCAGTTAAGCTTTATGACTTTAGCCTATTTAAAAATTTTTCTAGGTAATATCTAGAATAACCTTTAATTTAGAGCTTGTTTAGTCTACCTACTACTATGTGTTGAACTTTCTTCAATACCTATCAAATGCCCTATTGTTTAATGAGGTCATGTCGCTATAGTTGTTTGGAACTTGTGTCTCACAGCCCGTGAGAGATCTGGGAATTGTTTCACCTTCTGGTGTTTGGTAGTTATTCTTTCACTGGTGTTTTTGTTTATTTGTTTTGTTTGCTTTGCTGGCTTCATGAATTATCACCCTATGCATGAAGTTCAAAGACTCAAGTGACCCTTTGCAGATTTCTGGAGTTTTTCCTCTGAATAATTCACCTCTCTTCACTATTCTGTCCATCATATTCCAGCTACTAACCTCTGAGATCTGACTCCTCAACTCAGGGAGAGTGTTGTGCTTTGCAGTGAAGAAATACACTGTGATCTGGAAAGTGTCTCAGACAGTAGTCCAGGGAAAACACAAGGTTTGTTCTTTGTTTCTCTCCTCTCAATCTCAGTCTTCAGCTGAGTTTTAGCTGCTGTTATTTCTTACAGTTTATTTTCAGATTCTGGTTGTTTATGGCAAAACTGTGTGCAAATCTGGTATTACCACTCCATCATGCTTAGAAGCAGGAGAAAGTCATATCTATTTAATATGAGAATTTCTTAGCTCATTCAACTATACAAAATCCTTAATATAGTTTTACTTCTTATGCTTGAATCCCAAGAAGATTAATTATATCAAGTCAGTGTAACTCCTTTCCATCTGGTCTTCTGTGTCTACTGGGTATCTTTGAATCTTGACAAGATCAAAACTGCCATATGGAAGGATGTCTACATGGATCCAGGTAGGTCAATATAAGGTCCATTAGTGTCTTATATGGGTTGAACTTGATGTACAACATTCCCTGATCTCAAAGTCATAAACAGTGCCTATTTCATAGGCACATGACCTTAAATATCAACTAATTTCCCCCAAAGAATACAAGAAACATTGTAATAATGATGATAACAACATCAGAAAAATGAGAAACTATATAATATCTAGGAGAATGTCATGCTAAATTAGCTTAAGTTGAATAACAGTAATAGTTTTAATCACAGTTATTTAAGATAAAACCAAAAATCCATAACCATTTTTAATGACTCCATATAATCAGTATTTTGAGAGTTAATGAGAAAACATTTGAGACTACTTTGAAACATGAACTGTGTATTTTGAAAACTGTTAGCTATTTGTTATGATCTGGAAATTTTACACAGATTCGAAAAGCAAAATTTGATAGAAATCTTAATATCTACACTGGGTCAAGAATATTATTTTATTAAATTGTAAGGAAGCTACTAAAATATATATGCATGCACACATGTACATACATGTCTATATTATGCACATAATTATGTGCACACATATAATTTTATATCTTTATCTGTGATCATATCAAGATGAGGAAATCCGATATCCTATTACAAGATTTCTGTACAGCAGGAGTCAGAAAACAATTTATGTAAAAAACTCTATAGTTAATATTTTTGTCTTTGTGGGCCATAGTCTCTGTCACAATTGCTCAATTCTGGCACTGCAGTACAAAAGAAGTCACAGAAAATATGTAAATAAATGGATATGGCTGTGTTTCAATCAAACTTTATTTACACAAAAAATTGTTAGCCAAATTTGGTCTGTGAGTCATAGTTTGCCAATCTGTGATATGACGCCTAAGATAACCAAAAATCTTGAAGCTACCAAAGATAGATGCATTATCAGCTTTACGCTATTAAGACACCCAAACTTGTGCACCCATCCTTCGTGCCATCTTCTGTTTCCATTTCAATCCATTTTTGTGCTTGTTTCTATCTTTTTTTGGCCCCTATCCCTGGCTTTGGTTATTTGTTTTGTCTCCCCAGCCATTCTCCAGAAAAAAAATTGGACTGGGCCTCTCATCCCTGACTTTTCCTGCTTTAAACTGCTTAAGGCAGGATAATTCAGACATGGTTTTGTATTTGTGTTCCAAATCTTGGGTGACTTTACACAGGACAAAGTGCAAGTGGTTGGGCATATGAACTCTTAAGACCATCATTTGATGGTCTTAGATTATCACATATCATACATCATAGATGATGACACAAAATAATAGTTATTCACACTGTCTCTTTTTTCTGCATCTTTCCTAAACTAACAAACTGAACTAACAAAACTGAAATGATTTATGAACTAGGCATATGTGACTGTAAAATATCTAAACTAGATACAAGACTTGGCTACTGCCAGATTGATTTTAAAAAGTGTCCATCATACGCTTGGTTTATAATTTTGAGATGCATTTTGCTAAGAGATTATATACTATACTAGTTTCGTAAAGTTTTTTCAAAAGTTTTTTGAAAAATATGCCAACTTAACTCATGCATGGTTAACTTCACCAATGTCGCATCATACTGGGTTGTTGTAAGATTTTAATTAAGAAAACATATATAAAGTACCCATAACAGTGTGTGCATATTTTAGACATTCAAACGTTAATTCTTTTACTCTCACATATCAACTATAGGGAAAAAATACCAATTGAATCATTCAATTTATGGAAGGAAGTGTATTTTCAGATGGTGTTTCAGTAAGAAATATATGCTTTATTACTCTTCAAATCTAGTTCTATTGCTCCAGAATAAATAACAACTGAAATTATAAAGGAACCAAGACTCTGCCAATAACCACACATTCCCCTAGAAGCCATTCTATGTAAATATACATATTAACTCTACAGAACAGATTTGAGGCAATGGATAACACTGAAAGACAAGAACATAATAAAGCAGGATTTTAGCACAGTGTACAGGGTCACACTTTTATGTAACCTGGAAAAACAGGGCTGCTTAATTATCTATTGAATTTTAGTAAGCACTAAAGACATACTAAAGAAACATGATTAGGAAGAGTACAAGAAGTTCTTTAGTAAAGATTTATAAAAATAAACTTCAGTATAAAGAAGAACCTTGTAAATGTTTGCTCATGACTTTTTTCAAAAAGCAAAATAAAATATTTAATAATCTCTTTCATATGGCATAATTTCACTAGTTTTTGCCTCAGGCAAAAGGAAGATCTTTGCCAATAAAATTGCTTTGAGCTTTTTCAGAAAGGGAATCTAAGCTAAAAAGGTATATTTCTTTTAGCAAGAAATAGGGCCTTAGACTAAATCTTAACCACATTTTCAATAATGTTTTAAATTGCAAAAAGTAAAAATAAACAGAAAAAATACAGAAAAAATTAAAACAAAATTATGAAAAAATTAGAATTGACAATTAAAATTTGTTTCTTAAACGCAAACATATTGGTACTTATATTTCAGTTTTATATTATTTTAAGAAAATAATAGACAATAGACTGATCACTTAATTATTTTATCCAAGTCACTAAGGATTGTATTTTATCCAAAGACTATGAATGCTACTTCTGTAACCTAAAGTGCTACCCATTATTTTATACAAAAGTAAAACAAAGGCCTAAAGTGGAACTTGCATTCTGGGATTAACTAAAATTTCTTCATCATTACTAAATTCAGTATTTCCCCAAGTTACTTGCTAATGTAGCAAATGAGTTGTAGTTCTTTGACTTTTCTGTCTTGGATTATGTAATGCTATGAAAGACTATTCAGAAAAACCTTTGTTAATTTGGACTTCAGTTTGTAATGAGAGATTAAACCTTTGTCCATGGGAAGAAAGCAAATATCTATTATATAAATTACCAGTGCAAGCAAAAATGAAGGGAACAAAAAAGAAAAGGAATAAAGACCAATAGAAATGGGACAGCCCACATTTTGACATTATCCTTAACTGTATTATAAAATGATTATAAATCCTTTTCTAAGATTCTGAATGACAACCATCTCTAGTCCTTCGAACATTCCTATTTATGTTCATGTTGTCCAGATCATAGTGACTCATGTACCAAATTCATATGTCTTACCACATGTCTTAATCTGTTTGGTGTTACTTTCACAGAATACCTGAGGCTGGATAATTTATTTAAAAAAATAAAAGAGGTTTACTTGGCTCATGATTCTGGTACTGGAAGGTTCACAACTGGGCACCTGGTGAGGACTTCAGGTTGCTTCAACTTATGGTGGAAAGAAGAAGGTAGGGGCGGGATGGAAGCAAAGAGCTCACAAGGTGAGAGAGGGTGCAAGAGAGAAAAAACGCCAGGAAGCCAGACTTTTTTTTTTTTTTTTTTTTTGAGTTGGAGTCTCACTCTGTCACCTAGACTGGAGTGCAGTGGCCGCTCCCGGCCAGGGCTCCGGCGATCCTTCCGCCTCAGCCTTAACAACCTTCTTTCTTGGAATTGAATCCATTCTAGTGAAAGTGAAAACTCATTCACCCCTGAGGGAAGGCAATAATCTACTCACAAGGGGTCACAAGGGGATTCATCTGCAGGACCCAAACACCTGACACTAGGCTCCACCTCCCAACACTGCCAATTTGGGAGTCAAATATCAGCATGAGTTTTGGTGGGGACAAACCAAATCATGGCACCATATCTGTGCGCAATGTCTATGATTATTTACTAATTTTTTTTTTTTTAATCAACCTGCTTTTTCTTTTCTTTCTTTCTTTTTTTTTTTGAGTTGGAGTCTCACCCTGGTGCCCAGACTGGTGGGCAGTGACACACTCCAGCCACTGCAGCCTCGACCTGCTGGGATCCGGTGATCCTTCTGCCTCAGCCTTCCAAGTAGCCATAATTACAGGCACATGCTACCACGCCTGGCTAATTTTTGATTTTATTGTAGAGATGAGCTCTCGCCATTTTGCCCCCGCTGGTCTCGAACCCACGGGCTCAGGCAATCCACACGTCTTGGCCTCCCAAAGTGTTGGGATTACAGGCTGAGCCACCGAGCTCGGCCTGCTTTTCTTGAGTACATATATATTGAACGAAAATTTACTATCATCACGAAATTCAGAATTTAGTGTTCCAGTTATATTTTGAATACATATAAAATAAAAACAATATTATTAAAGCAAGAACAAGTTTATCATTCTTTTCACATGAAATCATCACGGACTCTGTCAACCTCACTTTAAAAAAACACCCTATATTAAAGCTGTAAGCAGTACATTAATGAGAAAAACGAATATACATGAAAGTGTTTTTTATGTTTACTAAAATAAAATCAATAGATATATTTTTTGGAATTTTCTTTTAATTACATAAACCTCTAGTTTGTCTACAGCCTGGGGGAACCCTAACAGTATAGACTAATCAAGTTTCCATATGTAATACTATCATGCCTACCGGCATATCAGGCTCTTGACTTAAATATAATTTATTCATATAATAACCCAATTAATTGGGTACTTTGGCTATCCTCAGCCCTCACTTCCACCCCACCTTACAAATGAGGAGACTTGGGTTCAGAGAACTTAAAGAATCTGCTTAGGAGTATTCAACTGAGATTTGCCCACTAGTGTGTCCTATTACAAAGTCTGCCTCCAAAACTAAAATAAACAGTGAGGATGTTGTGGAATATGAGTAGGTGGGCTTGCCAACCAGCAAAAGGAGAAAAGAGAAAGGGAGGAAATATGGGGCGGCTGCTTACTCCAAGTGAAAACATTTCTGTCTCTATTTCCATTGTAAATTTCTCTAAGACTAAAAACGCAAGATTCATGTATTTTCTTTCAGATGCTTCTAGCTCTAAAACAGAATGAGTCTAAAAGTCGCATTTTCAAATGATTGCTAAAAGATGAATTAAGATATCCTTCTCATTAGCCCAAGTCCATTTTTCTAAAGTCTAATAACTTGTGTATATGGAAGTCCTACCAATATAAAGCCACATTTTGTCACATGCTCATAATTTTGGAATTAGGGAATTTTGGCTCCAAAAGCCATGAGGCTGACAGATAGCTGTAGTAATTCCAACAAATCTATATTTATGTGTGTCTCAGAAGAACGTTGAGCATTTACATTTTCTGCCACACACTCCATATTTGGTTGATGAAGTAAAAGTGAAATTTAGAGGGATGAGTATAAAATTTGCAGGACATCTTTAGGATTCTAAAAATTATGAAGAGCAACTTCAGGTCATATAAAAGCTAATTTATAGTGTATTCTTTTAATATGAAATAAAATCTTCAGAAATATCTTCTATCTACTTAGCTGGTTAAACACATAGCTTAGTTAAGGTTTACAAAGATGTGTGCTGTTGAGAACAAAATTAGTAATAAGAAAGTGCTATGTTTATTTGGATTGTTAAAAAAGAATACATTGCTTTAGAAATTTCTATGCTGATTTGTCAAAGAAACCAAATTATGGCAACAGCTAGAAATACATGTTAAGATATGATCTACAAAATTATTTTGAATCCATTTTGGATGAAAAGTCTTTAATTTGCTTTAGTCCAAAAATATATAGGAAACTTTATTCATTCTCAAATAAGATCTGTAAAAATGAGCCTAGGATAAAGCCAATATGAGTAAATATTGCTCTTTCTTTCCAAGTGGCAAACATATTCAAACCTCCCATGCACATGTATAATTTTATGTTTTTGTTTTAATACCTGCTCTATAACTCACGTAATTTTTCCCCAAGTTGCTCTGATATAATTGCATTGTTCCACAGATTTGCTACAGAAATTTTACTTCTACATGCTAGGCACTATAACTATTGTTTTTCAGCATTGTTTTGGAGATAAAAGATAATTCAATTAGGGAAAATATAGTACATAACTATTATAAATGAAGAGGTAAAATCATAAATATACAATGTTAGAGAAGCTAAGAAAATTAAAATTAATAAACATACTCAACATTTTTCATAATGAAAAAGTACTCATAAAATATTATATTATAGTTTGCCTAGTATATCGGCAAATAATCACCAAATATTGGTGATTGCGGATACCATTAGGTGAATTCTCTTTTCCCTGATGTTGAGCATGTAAATGGATACCATGTTTCTCAAAGGTAATTAGATTATACATATTAAGATATTTATACATTTTTTTATCCAGTAATTTTACTTTTTGGATGAAAAGTAAATCAGAGTACAAATGAAATCAAATATGTATATCCAACTTGTACATACACACATAATCAAAAAGTGGACACAGTTTCAGTTTTCAACAACTGAGGGTGAATAGATTATTGTACATATGCTTGATCAGTCACCAAATGTTAAAAACAGTTTTTCCAAATAATATTTAGGACATATGAAAGCTCTGATATAGCAATAAGCTAAAAATAGAGTTCAAAAATTAACATATAGTAATACACAAATTGTGATAAAAAATAATAGATGCCATTTATGAAAAAGAAACTGAGAAAATATTTCAATGTAATAGTGATTATCTTTTAGTGATAGGATTTGAGGGTAATTGCTGTTTTCTTCTTTATCACATTATCTACTAAAGACCGAATATAATAATCAGAAACACTTTTTTGGTTGTTTTATGAATTTATGTGACAGACCAGAGTTCAAATAGAGGATCCATTAGGCATTTATCAAGTTTATAAACTTTACTTTTCTCCTTAAAGCCAAATTAAAATTTAGAAAGATAAACAGATAATGCATGTCTTCTTTAGTTAGATTGTCTTTTGAGTTCTCCTGAGTAACTTATTCTTTCCTTCCCCAAACTCTGTCTCCCAACACTTAAGGATCTTAACTGGGGATGATTCCTTTGCTTTCTTTTCCTTGTAAGATTTTTTAAAGTCAATTTTTGGACCTGGAAAACATCAGAATTAAATTTTAAGATGGCTCCTAACTTGACATTATATAACAAATATACTCTGATTACTCCAGAATTTATAATTCTAAGCTAGACCTCCCTCTTTCTGCAACTCTGGAATCATTTATTCAGGTGCCTAAACGAAATCTTAATTTGGATGGTTATAGATATTTTGCAATTACTCTACCCAAAGTTAAAGTATTTTGGTTTTTTTACTTACTGCTGTATCCCTAGAACTGTGTCAGAATCATGCATGGTATGTAGCCGGAATCCATCAAATAATTGCTGAAACTCTCACACCTGGGAACCAAAAAATGGTACTGGTGGACATAAAGGTGGAAATAATAGACACTGGGAACACCAAAATTGGGGAAGCTGGGAAGGAAGACAAGGGTTTAAGAACTTCCTACTGGGCACAATGTTCATTATTTGGGCAATGGGGACACCACAAGCCCATTATCCACCCGTATACAATATGCCTGTGCAACAAATATGTACTTGTACCCTCTGAATCTAAAATTTAAAAAGTTTTAAAATTTTTGGTGAATGGATAAATAAATGAATTATTGCCCCAAAAGCCTGTGAGCTCCTGCAATAGTCACAGGACATTCAACATGACTGTGGGTCCTGAAAGGATTTGATTGTTTGAATTCCTTACATTGACTTAGACCCTTATATTATACAAGGCCACTTCATATTTATAACATCAATTCAGTCTTTTAACAAACTGTAAATCAGTCATGTAAGATGTTATTTTTTTCTATCAAAAGTGGAGAAAACAATAGCTATAATTTATTGAATACCTACTATATGCCTGCTACCATGCTCAGTACTTTGCTGGCATAATCATGTTTAACCCTTGATACTAGAGATTGAATTTTAAAGGTGAGGAAAAGGACCTGGACATGCTTAGTGTCCTTATGAGCTGTCTTGTAAGATAGGAATTGCAATTGTTAGTGTGGTTTTAAAAAGAGAAAACAGGCTTAAAGAGATAAAAGAACATCCCGGTGTTTCATAAGAGGGGTTGGATGAGCTGAGTTCTAACTCAGGTCATCTGATATTCAAGTTCATGCCTTTAAGCACTATACAGTGCAAACATCTAGTGAAGAAGCTGGCCTTTCCTGGGGTGGTCACAGCTGGAACACTGACCATTGACTCCTAACTCAGAGTAACACATTTATGGTTAAGTTTAATAAAGTACTCTGAGTTAGTGAGATGATGGTTACTCTGTACTCTGAGTTAGTGGGATACCTAGTGGGATGATGATATTTGGGATATTACATGGATGCCCCTGTCACTCCAGGTTCCTTGAACCCATTATTTTTCCCCAATCATTTGGCTGTTTCAGGGAGGTCGCATAAAACCCATGACAAGCCATCAAGTACATTTCTGAGTGAATTTTGTAAAACTAAAGGAGAAGTAATAATTTGAAAGCCAAAGTGCTTTTAATATGCCCAAACCAAGCATTTTATGGGAAAAATAAAGAATTTTTGCGACATCCAAACCATATATAGACTGTGGGCTAATGCCACTTACTTGCCACATAGAGTGGAAGTAAAAGTCATTTATGAGCAGGTTAGAGGCAGAGGAGTGATCAGTAGCAAAAGAGAAAGAGAGAAGGGTAATGGGGAGCTCAGATGCAGGGAGTGGGCCATTAACTTTTTTTCCTTGACTTGTGTCTTGAGGGGAGGAGAGGAGAGTGAAATGCAGGGCAACAATGGACACTCTTGACAGAATTAGGGAAGTTCGAAAGCAGTAGGGACCCCCAGGGTAAGCCTGAGTAAGGTCTGTTTCTGAGAGATGCTTAGTTTACAGCAAAACTGCTAAGCAGTAGGGGGATAGTTCTCAAGCCAGAAACAAAAAAGATGATGTTTGGAAATATGTTGCCTAAATCACAAAACTTAAGGGAACACCCAAAAACTCAACCCTCAAGATAAATAATAGTTTAATGCATGATTTCAAAAGGCAGGAATTAACACACACACACACACACAAGCTAATAATGAACAAAATATCAAAATGTTAAGACTAACTGCTATTGGCTGTTTTACAACCCTTCATTCTTGTGTGTAGTGGGAACCGTCATTTCCAACCATCCCATGCTTCCTGGACCCCAGCAGCCCTTGTGTTCCCTGATGGGTGTGTTTACAAGGATCAGTGTTGGAGTTTGAAAAGATCGGACAACAGGAGACTTTGTATATAAGGTTTTTGGGGAGATTTTTTAATTATAGCAAAATATATATAACATATAATTTACCGTTTTTAAATGTACAGTTCAGTGGCATTAAGTACCTGCACATTGTTGCACAATCCTCACCACCATCCATCTCCAGAACTTTTTCCGATTTCCAAACAGTTCTGTACATATTAAACAAAGTCTCCCCATTATCCCCTTTCTCTAGTCTCTGGTAACTGCCACATAGTCACTTTTTTAAATTGTAGAGCATTTATTAATTGTCCATTTTGTGTTACCATAAAAGAATAACTGAGGCTGAATAATTTATAAAGAAAAGAGTTTTATTTGGCTCATGGTTCTGCAGACTGTACAGGAAGCATAGTGCTGCTATCTGCTTCCAGTGAGGTCTCAGAAAGCTTACAATCATAGTGGAAGGCAGAAAGGGTACAGGCGAGTCACATGCAAGAGCAGAAGTGAGAAAGAGAGAGAGAGAGAGAGAGAGAGAGAGAGAGAGAGGAGGTTCCAGGCTTTTTTTTAAAACAACTACCGCTTCTGTGAACTAATAGAACGAGAATGCACTCAATTCCTTGAGAATGGTATAAGTTACTCATGAGGGATCCACCTCCATCACCCAAAACCACCCACTAGGCCCCATCTCCAACATTAGGGATCACATTTCAATATGAGATTTGGAGGGGACAAGCATCAAAATTATATCAATTAACTTTATCTACTTGGTTCAAAATATGGGGGAATATTTTAGTAAGTGTATAGAAGGGCAAACATTTTTCCTTTTGGCTCCAAATATGGCATAGGCAAAGCTCTGCAAAAGAACATCATGAGCTCTTACCTAGAAATACTAGAAAAATATGCCAGGATTCATCCAAATAATATCACCACAAAATATTTTAAGGTACAGGCCATAGGATGGTCTGTAATCCTAACTGACACAACACACTTTTAAAGTAAGTCCAGCATTTCTCTCACATGATAATAGCCATCTCTTCTAGAGGTAGCTAAACCTGTGAACAGAAATGAATCTTTATGCTAACTAATTCAGTGGCCGCTGCTTCTTCACTGACCCCATAGCCAATCCGTCAGGCAAGTCTTTTGGACTAACCTCCAAACAGCTCTCAACGGTTTGCCCATCATGCTGCTACTGATGGAAACAGACCACTGCCATCTTTCATCTGGACACACTGGAAGGGCCTCATGTCTGCCACGTGTGCATATGCCTCCCCCAATCTGTTTTCCACATAGCTACTAAAGTCATCTTTTACAAAATCAGACCATGCCACTTTCCAGCTTAAAACTCGAAAATGACTTTTTTGTATAGGTGGAATAACAAATCTAATTCTTCAGAAAACCATGCCCTATCTGGCCCCAGCCCACCATCCTGAGCTGAGCCCCTGCCTCTGTCTCACCTGTTTGCATTGCTTGGAGACAGAACAGTGAAATTTGTTCTCATTTCCAGGACTTTGCACTTGCTATTTCCTCTGCTCTTTGCCCGGCTCACTCCTTGTCAACCTTCAAACTTCAGTCTCTCATCTCTTCAGAGAAGAGTACCAAGTTACTCTTTCAAAGCTTTTAAAAAAAATCTTTTTTATCGCAAGCATGCTGTGCCTATTTTATTCTATATATTGGTTCATTGAATTATTTGTCTCCTCCTCTAGAAGGCAAGTGCTACCTGTAGCATTGCTTATGGTGGATAGTAGGTACTCAGACAACTTGTTGAATGAATACATAAACAAATGATATGCAGCTTTTATGAAAAGTAATGAAACAGCCACCATTTGTTGCAATCAACTGAGGTGCTAAGTGCTGTGCAAAATACTTTATATATACTATCTCATATTAATAACCCAATTTTATGTGAGAAAACAGAGGCTCATAGAATTTTATGAACTTGCCCAAAGGCAAAAACATTATGAGTTGAGTTTTGTGATGATGTGAATTAGAAACTGGTGTACCAGTTTTTGAAATCCGAGAAAACATGTGCCAATAATAGGTGAACATAAGCACTTACCCAAAATATTTCAAGGTACAGGCCATAGGATGGCATACTACTGAAAAATGCCTCACAATAATATTCAGACGTTTAAGTTTTTAATCAAAACTGTTCCAATTAGTCCCTACTGCATGTCTGCTCTGATCATATTTCTTCAGAAAGAGATAAGAATTGCCTTTTCTAAACAAAATATTCATTGAAGTGCCCAAAACATGCAAAGATGGCTTTGTGATGCGAAATAAAATCTGCCTGTCTCCAGTACCCATTTTTCTGTCATCTCTTGCTGTCTGTGGCTTCTGTCATTTGAATTCTCCTTTGTTAAATGCTACATTTACTTGACATGGCAACCACATCATCTGGCCTGAATCAAAGGTATCATCAAGTACTAACTCAAAATCATCAATTTCATTTCATCCTTCAACAACCCTAGGGTGTAAATATTGTCATTATTTATACTTTACAGAAGGAGATATTAGGAATTAGGTCTTATAGTCAGGTTCACAAATCTGGTAGAAGACTGAATTCACACACAGGCCTGATTGATGCCAGAGTCCCTACTTTCAACTCTTTGGCCTTAGCCTTTAACATCCTTCAGAGCAGCTCTGCAGGTCTGATGTGGGTACAGACCATGGTTTTTAAAGCAGGCTTTGCCTAGGGTGAGCCTTGTAATTAATCAGAGGAATCACCTATGAGGCTGTAAAACTCTGGGTTTCTGCTATTAGTAAATCCTTCCTTGAGAGATGTCACATGCACATAATTTACTTGCCCAAGCTTTGGAGCCAGGTAAGCTTAGGCTGTGACTTCTGCAACTTCCTATCTGTGTGACCCTGGCCAAGTTACATAACCACTCTGAGCCTCACATTCATAAAAACAAAATAAAACTGACCTCCTGGGGGGTGGTGAGACTTGAAGGAGGTAAAGCATGGAAAATCCTTTGTACAACGTTTGTCAGAGAGTAAATGCCCAAAAATCAGAACTTTTAGTATGATTAAGATATGGAACAATTTTTAGTCCTTTCTTTAAATTTTCAGAAATGAAGAAAGACGATTCCAAGAATAAAATCATATCAACTTCTAATTGGTCCAGGGCTAGGATGAGTGGGGATGCATCCATCCTGTTCTATTGCTGGACAGAAGAAGGTGGACATTTGTGAGCAGATGGTCTTAATTCTCACGGAGATAGATAATAATAAGGTTCTTCTGCTGTAACCAAGGAGTATTTGGCATTCAGTAAAGGCTGACCAACAAATCTTGTAATTATTGCACAAATCTATTCAAAAGTGAAAAGACATTTTAACTTTATACAAAATTAATCAAATTATTGTCATGAAGGGCTGCTAAGATAGCTTTTATATATAAAAAATAAACAGTAATTTTAATTGACATAACTAACGTTTCATTCTTTTTAAAGGGATACATTTTAGTATAACATCAGGAAATTGAAACAATTGAATTTGGCAAAACATGAAGCTCTTATCCCAACTCCCTTTATTAGAAGAAAATGTAATTAATTTTTAAAATAGGAAGAAACTAAAACATTATCCTCTGTACCGCTGACAATCAAACATTGGTTATAGTGAACATTGACAATTATGCACATATAATTGGACTACAGACAACTTCTGCTTTCCAATTACAAGAAGAATTTTCCTACAAATACTAGGAAAGAGACCATACAAAAATATTACTGGCACTATCCTTAAACACATGTTGTACTCTTGGAACCCCAAAAACAGGTTGAAATGAACCTGAAATTGTACACAAAATATTATGTCATAAAGGGTATAATTCTAAAGACTGTATCAAAATGATTATAAATGTTTATTCAGATCATTTGAACCTTTTAAGTCCAAAATATTCTACTCATTTATCCATTCCTGCATTGTTTTACATTTACATTTTTGTCATAAGAGCAAGAGATTTACTTTTCTAAACTACACTTTTCGAAGGTGATCTCAAACAAAATATAAACAGCATGAACACACGTAATTCCTAGCATATACAGTCTCAACTGCAGCGGTCAGGAGATTCTTCTTTTGCAATGACTTTTAGTCTTTCCTGTCTAAATTACTAGTAGTCACTTTTCTCAACATGTGGTCAGACCGTGTTAAAATACGGTAACATATTTTTCATAAATTCTAATGACACAATAGGGTCAACCTAACATAAATGTATTAGCAAAATATCTGATTGAAATGTAATAGGCAATAAATGCTTACATAATTTAATCCCTGTCACATTTTAATTTAACTATCCTACTATTTGGTACCTTGTTACTTTATGAGAATAAAAAATATTATTTATTAAACTTATATTTATTGGAATCAATTTTTATATTTTCTACCAAGTTCAAATAGAAGAATCTGGAACATTTAGAATTATCAAACTTAAAACCACAAATAAAGACATCTTATCAGGCCAATGATTCTATAAAAATGATAATTTTAATTCATGTTACAAATGATAAAATTGGAATACAAGAAAGGTAATTTTCCAAGATATTTTGTAGCAAGGATTAACTTTGTTTTAAGGAATCCTGTTTTACAATGAGTCTATACCATTTAACTTATACATTGCAAACCTAAGGACTGCATTATAGCATTTACACAAGTGTATGCTATTCTTGCCATCTTAAAAGTTGTTCTTGCCATATATCATTATCCCTCTCCAATCACCACTCTGTTGCTCTTGGATTTTCAGCAAAAGAAGAAAGTTATTTGTACTTATTGTTTCCATTTTTTACTTGAATCTACTTCTATCGGGATTTTGCTCCAAACACTCCAGAGATTACCGTCTTCCAAATTGTGAATGACATCCACATTACTGCAACCAGTGTCCAGTTCCTGGTCTTCATCTTCCTTGACCCTATAGCAGCATTTGACGTAGTTCATTACAACCTCTTTCTTGAGTCACTTTCCTCTTTTGGCTTCCAGAAAAATCTGTCAGACTTTTTATGGCCTGTGCCTCAGATGTCTCAGGATGTCACATTAGTTGTATAAAACTGATCAAAGCAAGTCACACAGGCCAGCCTAGATTCAAGGGGAGGGCAAATAGGATGCACTGTGTGAGGAAATAGGGAGGGAAGAAGTTGTTGGTAGCCATCTTTGACGACTGCAGCACAGACCTGACAAATAAATAGAAGTTAAGCAGATTAATACAGAGAAAGGGGTGAGAAGGAGATCAAGAGAACTATGTCCCATTTAGAGAAAATTGTCATAATTTAGCCCAACTTGTTTATATAGAATATTCAGACCATCTATTTTTATTTTAAACTGAGTTTTTGGCAACTCTCCCTTCCCATCTTCTTCCTTGCCAAGAAAAATTCAAGATTTATAAGATTCCAAATTACCATTTTATACTAGAAGGGCTTATGTCTTAGTTTATTTAGTGTTGTTATTACAGAATACCTAAGACTGAGTAGTTTATAAGGAAAAGAGGTTGATTTGGTGAACAATTCTGGTGGTTGAAAGTTCAAGATTGGACAGAATCTGGTGAGGGACTCAGGATTTCAGAAAAATCAGCTCATGGCAGACACAGCAAGGGAGCAGACGTGCAAAGAGATCACATGACAAAAGAGGAAGCAAAGAGAATAGAGGGAAGTCAGACTCTTTTTAAGAACCTGCTTTATCTGGAATTAATTCATTCCCTTAAGAGCAAGAACTCAAGTCACCTTCCAGGGAGATCATTAATTTATTCAGGAGGGATATGCCTACATGACCAAAACACCTTCCACTAGAGTCCCATCTCCCGACACTGCCACAATGGAGGACAAATTTCAACATAAGCTTTGACAGGGACAAACCACATCCAAACCATAGCAGCTTACTTATGACTGAAATTTTAAAAACCAAAGATCTCAGCACTGGTATCTCTGCTGTTTTCTTGGGTTTTCCTGCTTGATTTAAGGTATCTGTCCCCCAAGATAAGGTATCATGCTTGTATTCAAGGCAAGAAAGTGAGCCTGGAACAGTACTAGTCAGGGTTTTTTCCCATAATCCCACAGCCATCTTTCATTCATAGATCAAAGACTGAAACTGAGTCATATGGTTGCCCTTAACTAAAAAGGAAATTGGAAAGTGAGTATTTAGACTTTTCCAGACTACGTTTTAGAAATAGCAGTGGAGAAGAGGGTTGGACTATCTTTTGGATTAGTGAATCTGTAGTGTCTACCACATTTTTTCTTAAAAGAGAAAATTCTAAAACAAAATAAAAAGAAACATACAAAAAACTATCTTTTAGAGCAGGGTTGGAAAACTTTTTTCTGTAAAGGACCAGATAGTAAATATTTTAGGCTTTCCAGCCCAGATGATTTATGTGGAAATTACTCAACTGTGTTATTGTAGTACAAGAACAGTCATAGATAATACATAAAATATTGGGCTTGACTTTATTCTAATAAAACTTTATTTACAAAGACAAATGATGGGCTGGATTTGGCCCATGAGTTGCAGTTTTCTCACCCTGCTTTAGAACAAAAATTTGAAGAGACAGATGTCTAACTTATGTATCTCCTCAGAGTCCTCCACCTTTATTCAAATGGCTTTATTTAAAAAGCCTCTAAGAACAAAACTTCCTAATTAATGACTAGTGTTTCCAAAAAGTGTTCTTCACATCATTTCAGCAGTGCAAAGGAGGGGTGACTAACAAGCAAGCAGAACCAAAATAAACAAACAAAAAAAGGCACAAATGTTAAGTCAGGATTTTATTATAGAAATAAAGCAAATTTTATAATCCATTTCAGTCATGTTCTACAATAAAATTTCATGTAAGCGATTCAAGTAACTCTTATTTTTCATGATATTCACTAATTTGAGAGAAAGGTAGAAGCATTTAATACAGCCCCTGTAGGAATGTTCTGATGGAACTCAAACATAGCCATAACACAAAAAGGAATATGTCCCTAAGAATTGTATACTCAAAAACTTTATCCCTGATAAAACAATTTCAGTTGCTATTTTGAAGTTCTTCCTGTGACCTGATTGTTACATTTTGCCCTCAGCTATTCAGAATCTCTTAACTCAAACTTCACAGCATTTTTCCCAAGTATGGTATCATCATAATAGCTGAAAATGAAAATGATTCCAAAAATAACTTCAAGTTAATTGTGCAGGTGAGAAAATATATCCACCCACACATCAGCCAGTGCCAAATTGTCTGAGTGAAAAAATAAAAATCTGGAAAGAGAGCAACTGAGCCCAAATTTCAAAAATATGCCACAATATATTTAGAGAACTACTTACTATTACAAACATCATCATTTCAAGCATTCTACAGGACACAGTCTCCTTTATAAAAATCATAGAAAAGTTATTTTTAAAAGCATACAATGGATAAAATTATTTGTGCATTCTCTTCTATTCAATAATTATTGTTAGGGTTTTTACTTATGGTAGGCAGCATACATGATTCTACTTTGTCTTATATCAGCCTTCACATCACGGCAACAATAACTGTTTAAATCTTTTTTTCTTTTTTTAAGACTTTAAAACTTATCATGCTAAAAAGAGCACTTTTGGTGATCTCATGAGACCCGCTTCTGGCCAAGAGTTAGATATAATCTCTACTATTTCCTCCCCTTGCCATGTCCCCCTCCTTGTTTCCAGAAAATCTATAATATGTAATGATTTAGAATTAATACCTCAATTCCCTAGATCTTTTAATGAATTCACTTACGCTTGGGGATCTGACCAAGGCATCTGTTCATGAATAGTAGAATGATTACCAAGTCCTGATGGGAAAGGCACATTGCCATCTTTTCCTGAAATACATCCCAACTGAGAAATCAACTGCCTCATGCTTGAGTTTTTGTGTGTGTCATTTTTTTTCATTAAATGTAAAACTCTTTTGAACATTTTATTCCAAGCCACCTCACTTTACCCTATTATATCTGTTACAAGGTAAGGAAAAAAGGTCTAGCAAGTGAAACTTCCCTCATGTACCTACATTGTAACTTTACGTGAGAAATTAGCATCTGACTCAATTAATATCCATTGCTGCTCCAAATTTCAGAAATCATTTTTTAATTACATTGGGCTTTACTGACACCTCCAAATTCTCCATCTGCCAAATACTTAACATGAGATGAATCATAGTCTAATTTCTACAGTACCTCTAGTTAGAATAGTTGATATTAGAGGGCAATGTGCAGTCTCTAATTCGTTGGTTTGTTCCTCACTTATCAAATGTTTTATGCAGCGATGTTCAAGTGAATCTAATTTTTTCGCCTGATATACTTACAAACTAAATTAAATCTCTTCATAAATAGGATATAATCTTAATAGCACATGTCCTCTGTCTTCAATTATCTCAAGTAAACCACCTGGAGAGTAATAGCGGTCTCTAACCCAACTCCCCTCTTGAAATCAGAGAGCTAGGCAAAACTGTTGACTTTGAGATGGACACCAGGGTGTGCCAGGGACTTTGACAATGAGTGGAGCTTCTGTCATTATATGTCTGGCTTGGATTAACTTTGTTGACCTGATAGCATAAGGCTGCGATTTTCACTCACATTTTCCAGACTGCTTCAAAACTCTGTTGCCAACGGTATTATGCTGTCCTGTTCCCAAAGCACGGAGGCAAGCAGCCAGTGTGAGTCCCCACAGTGAATAACTCTCCTAGCTCTTGCAGATTTGTGACCCTGAGTTGGGATGTTTGTTCAAAAGCTTACCTCATTTGTCCTGGGCATTACTCTGTTAGTTCAAAACTCAGGATGAAAAAAAAACAAAAATAAAAAACAGCATTGGAAAGACATTATTAATAGTGTTCTTTAAGCATCACCTAATATTTACTCATTTTTACCACCAGTCACAGGAATTGTTCAAAAAACAGAACTAATTCTACAACTATATAAGTAAAGATGATAAATCTGTCCTTTAGGAGCTTAGAATCAATAATGGACAAGAATGAGGAAAAAGGAGATTTATTGAGTATTGCCACTAATCAGATAATTATGAAGGGACTCTATTTTTGACATCCATCATTGGGTTGATCATGCCATTAGACAAAATCTTCACTATAGAAAGACTATTGCTGCAGCCTACCAACTCATGCAACCACAGAACCATAACAACCATACAACCTGACATTTAAACATATATTGAATGAATGGATGAATGAAACTAATCCAAATTCTGAATACGCTTACACATTTTGGCTAGTCTCCCAGGACTCCACCCACACCTACAACAATTAGATCCTCTTAGACTAATAGCCGTGTCCAATGTAAGCCTTAGTCTTCAACCGCCAATATACTTATTATAAGGATATATTAACGTTCGATGTGCACCTCTTACATGGCAGGCCTTTGCTAGGCGTGATGAGAACGCTTTCTTCATTAATCTTCACAACAAATTAGCAAGTATTAACTACCATTATTTTATAGGAGTTTAGCCTTAAAGAAGTATCTTCTTCAAAAGGGGAAATTGGAGGACTGGGACCCAAATGCTCAAACCACAACACCCTGCTTTCTTCTTTATCACCTTTTGTTTGCTTATCAAAGTGCAAGGGCCTAGTCTTTCCTTAGAAAGGGTGGACATATTCTGACTAGGAGGCAGCTACAATTTTGGTTCCCCTAATCATTCCCCTGACGCCTAAATCGTGTTATCCTACATGTCGGCCCTAGCACATACGGCTACTAAAATGAACTTAAATTCAATAAAATTGAAAATGTAGTTTCTCACTCTCATTAATCACATTTCAAGTGCTCAATAGCCACATGTGGTTGGTGACTATCTTATTGGACATCACAGGTATAGGACATTTCCATCATCATATAAGGCTCTATTGGATAACACTTCTCTAAAAGACAAAGATTCTTATTTTCTAGGACTCTTGTTAGAAAATCTACCATGTTTTGATGACAGAGAGAAGCTAATTTACAGTAAGATTATTCTTTATTCTGACAGAGAATGGTATGATGCACTTCTGACCTATTGATTAACATGTTATGTTTTTTGTTTATAGACATTGCTGGCTCCCTGCTAGTCAGAAGAACAAGTACTTCTACTTGCCAGTGACAATGGAAATAGATTTGCAGTCTTTTGTGCCTGAAGCCCTTTTCTTTGCTCCTTACTTCCAAAGATGCAATTTGAGGGTGAGCTGACTGGTTTTATGTCCAGAGGAGAGCAAAACTATTTGATCTTCTCGAAGATCAAAGTTAAAATACCTCAACTAAAGAGCTCGCCTCAAGTCTTCAGATTGACCCACATTTCTCTCTCTGATTCCAAGGAAGTAAGCAGGAATGTTTTCTATATTATAAGTGTATAGAACTGCAAACAAGCTTTGATGCAATCATACCATTTGGTTTTCTTTTTCAGGAGGTTTTAAAAGGTGCACTGGACACCTTCAGATCTTTTTTTATTTCCTTAAGAAAAAAATCCCAATGTGTTTTATTAAAATTTTTCATCATGTATATTACATCCCAATTTCCATTTTTTTTTAACTGAAAATGATTGATTAAGTCAGCAGGTAGCAACTGGATTGTGTTTGAGACTCAGTATGACTGGCGTAGATTATTTTTTACTACTTTTTTTTCTTCTGGGCAATTAAAAAAAAATCCCTTGCTTCTTGCTCTGTATTTAGTGGTTCTCAAGCAATGTATCTTTAGCCAATGATTATGTTGGTCATTTCACTCCCCACCAAGGACATCTAGAGTAAAAAAATCCCAGATGCTTCAAGTTACTTTGCTTAATAAAAATTGACAGGTAATGCTGATACAAGAGAAACAAATTGTTACGGGCGAAGAACTCAAAGACAAAGCATGCCTGGCTGCAATACCATGGGGCAGATTTTATAGGCTCCTTGTAACTTGTAGCAAAGTTAAAATAATGATGCTTTAGGAGTAATAATACCTTACATATCTAGAGTGGTTTTCATCTACAGTCAGCCTAAGGCTTTTTACATACTATATTTAGATACTGTTTCAACTTCCACTGAAATCCAGCTAGATTTGCAGTGGAACCAATCATCCTCTCTGCCAGCAATATAACACAACAGTTTTCAGGAGGGAAAATGAAGAATAATTTCTCCTGTTGAAACTCCAGGAGGAATTTCTGAGTGGGAAGAATGTAATTTCTAAGTTAGAATTGGCACTGACACTAGGACTTAACACCCCAATTCATACAGGAAGTGGGTGTGGAAACTTCAAAGAACATAAGGGGTCGCGGCCATAGTTTTAGTCCTCAAATAACTAATTATAGCATTTATGAAAATGAAAGCTATTTCCTAATATGATTTCTTGCTTTTACCTGTTTAGGCTTAAAAGGACTGTGCATTGTTCCCTCCCCCCTTTTTAAAAGGAAAAACAATTATGAAAATATACCTACACTTTTAACCATAAAGAATGGTCAACAAATGTTTTTTAAGCCCTGCTAGGCACTGGTGGAGTGGCATGTCTTTTTATGTCACTAATTATTTTAAAACATTAATGATTTTTAAAGCAGTATGATAATTACACGTAAAAAGCATAGTGAAAAACTATTTACAAACATAATAGAGATTTATACTTTGGGATTCCTCATGTCCAATCTCCTAGAGAAGGGATTTATGAAGAGAAGTCACCTTTGAGAGTATGAAGGGGACCCCCCCCACCCCCCCAAAACCCCAGAATTATCTTTTTGGAGGACAAGCCCCTTGTAGTGTGCTCAGAATTTGTTTCTCCAGATCAAACAAATGGTCAACTAAGGTTTTTATCTGAAAGTTTTGAGATGGCTGCATCATGATTTGTGGAAGAAATATACCAAGTTGTCATAAGCAGGTGACTGTTTCGTCCACCATGACAACACACCTGCCACACCATGATGAGTGTTCAGAAGTTTTTGACTAAAAACAGAATGAGCTCCATGACCCCACTCTCCTTATTCACCGATTCTCACCCAGAAAGTCACTTTTTTTTTTTTTGTTTCCCTGGATGAAAAAGTCCTCAAAATGAAACATTTTCCTTATGTGGAGAGGTGAAACAAAAAATGATAGAAGTACTGAAAGTCATCAAAATTGATGAGTTCAAAAACTGTTTGGAGTAGTGGAAAGAGCATCTTGATAGGTGTATTGCATCGAACTGAGAGTACTTCACGGGTGACTAAAGATAAAAACATATGAGAATAAATACGCAATATTTTATAAATAAATTATGAGTTTTTTGCTTTCCCTCTCATATAAGCATGGCGGAGAGAGAGAGTATATGAAAAGAAAGGAAGAAATAATTTTCATTTATTCAGAAGTAAAAACAAACAACATGAAAAGCAACCATCATCTTCCAAATTAGAGAATAACTGGAATGCTCCTTTTTTTCTCAAATTTTCCCAACTAATCCTTTTCAAGGCCTACAAAGGAAGAAATTTAACATCTAGATAATATAGTTCAGGAGCTGTGTGTATGAACTATTTGAATACCTGTTATGGAAAATTTTAAGATTGGTCCAACTACAAATTAAGAATAAAGTTAAATGAAACTTTACAGCTAAGAATCTCAGCATTTCAATCGATTTTTGTCTTGTGATATAATTTTTACAATACCAAACTCTCAATCTAATTTTTAAATAAATTCCTATACAAGTTTAAGCTTACAAATATGCAGAATTACCATCTCCTTGGGAAAAAAAAATATTGTTAAGCACCATCAAGTAAGAGCCATGATCCATTAAATATTTTTGGTTCACTGTATAAAAATATTCTGATTTTCATTCATTCACCAATTTACTAGTTAGTTCAATAACCATTTACTAAACGCCAGGGTGACACTCCAGTTGTGGCAACCAGAAACATCTCCAGATATTGCAAAATACCCCAGAGAGGCAAAAACTGCCCCCATTTGAGAACCACTGATATAACCTGAGTGCTTAAGAGATCAGTTTCTGACCAGGTGCAGTGGCTAATGCCTGTAATTCCAGCACTTTGGGAGGCCAAGGTGGGCAGATCATAGAGGCCAGAAGTTTGAGATCATCCTGGGCAACATAGAAAGAATCTCATGTCTACAAATAATAAAAACAGAAAAAATTGCCTAGCATGGTGGCCCGTGCCTGTAGTTTCAGATACTCAGGAGGCTGATGTGCTTGAATCCCAGAGGTTGAGGCTGCCGTGAGCTATGATAGTGCTAGGGGTGACAGAGTGAGACTCCGTCTCTTATAACCAACAACAACAAAAAAGATAAAAATGTATTTGAGATAAGAAAGAAGTATACATTTGGGTGGAATTATTAAAGAACATCTCAAAAAAGAATATTAAAAACTAAGAGATGATATACTAAAGTGAAAGGAAAGAAAAGAAATATCTGTATTCAAATAAAATCTCAGGTAAGTTTTTCTTATTTAAGTTTACAAACACATACAAAATTAGAAAATGAACCCTTATATACCTGTCATTGAGACTGAAAATTATTTATATTTTCCATGTGTATTTCATGAATCACTTTAAAAAAATTTTTTAAATCCTAAACACCTTAATATTTTATCCCAAATATTCACTATATATTCCTAAAGGTGAAGATATTTTCCCACATAATCACAATATCAGTATTATACCTCACAAAGTAAGCAATAGATCCCAAAGATCATTTAGTACAGTTCATATTTATATTTCCCTAATTGTCCATAAAATGTATTTTTATGGTGGATTTACATGATTTAGGACCCAAAAAATATCAACAAACTAATTCAGTTGCTGATGTTTTTGAATCTCCTTTCCCTGTTTTCTCCTTCAAAGCTATTGACTTGAAGAAACTAGATCTGTTCCCTTTAATTTTTTTTTAGAATGTGCTCATTCTGGATTTGTTTGATTTCTCCTTGTGGTGCCATTGGACTTGTTTTTCTCTCCCTTTCCTTCTTACAATCTGTTTGTTGCATCCAGATACAAAGTTTGATTAAAGTTCAGCTTAGTTACAGCATGTATTACAAATTGTCTCACATCTGGAGGCACATAAAATCTGGTTGTCTCTCTTATTAATACTAAGATTCATCAATGATTGATGAGGGTTCATGTGGCAACAATCTAATACCTCTATTGTAAAGTTACAAATTGCCCCTTAAAATTATCTGCAGTTCTTTGGAAGCATGAAAATATGCAATGCTCCATCAATTTTTCAATCTGTTGATAACTACTGCCTGATTTACTTCATTAAAGATTGAAAATTTTATTTATCTAGTTATAGCATTCACTATCCATTTATTGACTGAAAATCATTTTTAAGAAATTTTCTTCATCAACCAGGCTTCATTTGGTTACCTGAAAATACAGTTCATGGAGGACAGGCAGGAAATATGCTTAACTGAACAATATTCAGAGTAAGGAATTGACTCCTGCATCCTTTTAACACAACTACATTAGATTTTGAAATTGGCCTTGATCTATCATACAACAAATTCTCCACAAAGCCCCTAGTCCCTAGTAGAAAATAATGGTATTTAGAGATCACAATCTGAGAACTTAGTGTGCATAACTAGGTTTTTATTGTTCTGGGACTTTACAGTGAGCAAAACTAGAAAATAATTCCACTCAACTTTGCTGTGAACCTAAAACGGCTCTAAAAATAAAGTCTATTATAGATGGAGAAAATTGAGTCATTTGATATTTCCAATTCAAATATAATGTTACAGAGTTTTTACTTAAATTTATTTTATACTTGTATCTATTTTTCCTAATACTGAAAATTCAGATTTTTTAATGTTAGCAAAGTATTTTGTATCATTTATGGTCTCAAAACAATAATTTCAGTAAGAATGAAGTTTAAGATATGTTGCAATTCTTAAAGTTTTGACCTTAGACTATAATCAACATATTTTATTCTATAATCACTTAGTGTAATTTTTTTCTCTGAATTGTTTTGGCATCAACAATCAATATAGATTTGTTTATTTTAGCTTAACTTCTGAAATTTTTTTTTCCTTTTTGGCTTTAATTTTATTTTTTGATAATATGAAAAAATTGACACCCAAAACAAACCAATTTAACAAAGCACATTGAGAGATACCTCACTCCATTTCCCTGGTCCCCGTTTGGGCATAGTTCATCATTTTTATTAATTTTATTGTATTCTTACAATATATAAGCAAATGCACCACACATTATATTTCATGCCTTGAAAATCAAAAATAGCATACATTACAAACTTTTTTTTTCACTTTGCTTTCTTCACTGTGAAGGACATGGAAATTAGTCACCCAGACTCTCCCTCAGAAAAGGAATTTTTTGCTAAGCCACTGGGAATGTTAAGCAGATGGTCTTCAGCTGTTCACCCTTTCTTCAAGGGTGCTTCAGTCACAGAGAGTTGTCTTGATCATATCCAATGACTGACTGAGTAGAGAGGAGGGAAGCTATAAAGTCCAGCCATTTAGGCTCGATGGAGGACCCTCTGATGAACCAGTGTAGCTCCAGAGTGCCTCACGGGATCACCTAAGGTTGTTGTTTGGGTTTTCATTGCAGTATAATTCTTCCTCTGCTCACTCCTGCTTCCTTTTTCTGCATTCACAGGTGTTGACCCCAGGAGTACTACTTTATAAACATCCTGCACACTAAACTCCATATCGGAGTTTTCTTCCCAAACAAGGCTGTCATATTGAGCAAATACAAATACAGGATGCTTGCTAGTTTGAATTTTAGTTAGACCGGTTTTTTGTTTGTTTGTTTTTTGCATAAGCATATCTTCTGCAATATTGGGAACATAGATACTTACCCTAAAGAATGTAACATTCATTTGGCCAAATATCCTACAGATCACTCTGAATTTATGTATACATCTTTCCTTCATTTCTTTTGCTGTTCATTGCAAGAATCAACTGGTAGATATTTGAGTTATTTATAGTTTTTTACCATTACATATAATATCTTAATAAATAGCCTTATGCTTATGCCCTTTCATTATTGTACAAATGTATTTTAAGACAGATTCTTAGAAATAAGATTGCCAGATTAAGCCAGGCTCGGTGGCTCAGCCTGTAATCCCGCGCTTTAGGAGGCCGAGATGAGTGAATTGCCTGAGCCCGCAGGTTCGAGACCCTCCTGGGCAACTTGGCCAAGACCTCATCTCTACAATAAATCAAAATGAGCCGGGCATGGTAGCGTGCGCCTGTAGTTCCAGCTACTCGGAAGGCTGAGGCGGAAGGATCGCCGGAGCCCAGCAGGTCGAGGCTGCGGTGACCGGGAGCGGCCACTGCACTCCAGTCTGGGCGACAGTGAGACTCCAACTCAAAAAAAAAAAAAAGAAAAAAGATTGCCAGATTAAAGGTAACTGCATATGTAATTTTGTTAAATATTGCCGGTTCATGTTTTCATTTACACTGAGAAGGCTTCAATACTTCTGCATGTATATGCAACCTGTACAAAGTAATAATAAATAGAATTTAATAGCTTGTATTTTACAAAATATTATACTATCAATATGTTTCCAGTTTTCTACTGTCTGGGTATTTATTACTTTATCTTCATCCCACTAAGATAAGCCTATTTACCTCCTGTTTTTTACCCTTCCTCACTTTTCTTCACGGTGATAAAAGTGTAAATTCACATGCAGAGGACATTTTTGTTATTGCTTACTTTTTAATGATTGTGATCATTCCATAGACATTTTACTCTAACTGGCTTTTCTCACTCAACATCATATATCATGGACATCATTGTAAGTCACCTCATATAGCTCTAAATCACTCTTTTTTATTAGCTGCATGATATTTCCTAATGGGGTAAAACATACTTTGTTTAACTGTGTCCTTACTTATTGGTATTCAGGGTGATGGCAGTTTTTTGTTACTGTATGCTAAAATAAACTTTTCTGTATCTATTACTATATACTCGTGATTTTATTTTGACAGAAAAGATTTCCAGCAATGTTATCGCTGGAGCAGAAGGGATGTACTTTTTAACTTAAAATACTTATTTCCATATTACTTTTTAGAGATTAATTCTAATAATCATTGATAAATCTCTATTCAACCTATCCTCAATGTATGAGAGTGGCTTCCTTCATGTACTTACCAGCACTGATGGATGAAAACGTAGTATCTCATTGGTATTAATGAAATAAAGCAGTCTTTCATATGTTCATTGGCCTTTTGAATTTCTTCTTTTGTTAATTGCCTATGCATATTCTTTGCATATTTTTCTATTGGGATACTTCCTCACCTTTTGCTCACTGAATTATTGGTACTTTTAAATAATATGACTGGTATTTTTTTCTGTCATATGTAGTATAGCAGTTTCGGTTTATCATTTGTGATTTGATTTGGTTTTTGGAATATGTTACCATACAAAAATATCTTTATGGATTTAAATTTCTCCTTTATGGCTCTGAGGTTTCTGTCTTACTTAAATTTCTCTCCCTTACCTGAACGTTATAAAGATATTCTCCTAAATTATCTTATCAGGTTTTACATTTTAAAAAAAGTTAATCTGTTATTCATATGGAATTTATTTACATTTATTATGTGAAGTGAGGTCCAAGATTGCTGTTTATCCAGGTGGAGAGTCAGTTGTGAAAGTACATTTGGTGAATAAGTCACTGTTTCTCTACTGAATTAAAGTACCAACTTCATTATATTTTCTAAATACAAACAGATGCATTTTTTACAGTTATATTTGTCTTTTTCTATACTAATATTTTATTATTTTGATCATCATGCTAAATTACATTTAAATTTCTAGAAATAAATCACTGCACACAATATTTTTGCATAATCTTATTTCTAGATATTTTGATCATTTATTCTTCCACATGGACATTAAGATTATTACACCATATTCATTTCACTCTTTCCAAAATAACTTTTAGGCTTCTACTTGAAATGTATTTTATGATGCCAATTTAGTTAAAATGCACAGAAAAAGACTGACAGGAAATATCCTAAAACATTAACAATGTGACATGTCTGCGTGTTTGTAGATGGTCTTTACCATTTATAATTTTCTACAGCTTTCAAATCTATAATAGTGGGCTGGACTCAGAGCATGGCACTGGAAGAAAAAAAGGAAGTAAATTCTCTGATTTTGCCAACTGAAAGAGGTTGTGAAGTAGGAATCCTAGAATCAATAGTGAAAAATAAGTGGCACCTCTTGCTGTGTGCCAAAGTACCATTTTGTCACAGAAGGACCTATAAAAAACTTTCTATGACAAAGTGTCTGATGAATTCAATCAAATTACATAGCACCAATATATATGTAGAATGATTCTTTCCTTATAAAGCAGAAACTCTAAAATAAGCATACCAGTTCAGTCTTCCAACATAAGCATTATGTTGGAGTTCATGGGAAGTAATAGCAATTAGTGTATAGGGTATTTATAACTTCATTTCAACATATAATAAATGATTCATGTAGAAATTTGAAAGCACTTTACCTGAAATCACCAACAAGGCAAAGAATGAACTGGCGACAACGCTTAGTTAACACATAAGCAATTTCTGTAAATTTTCCAGAAAGTATTTTGATGAAGGCTAAATTGCCAATAGAAAATTATTACCCCTGAACAAAACTTATCAACATGTTCTTTGTTGTCTCATCGTACAATATATGTCGTCTTTTGATTCTTTTGAAGTATGAAAATGGAAGATGAAACATTAGGTACTCAATAAATGCAGGTTAAAACTTTTCACTCTGCAAATGTCTCCTTAAGTCAGCATTTTTCTACCTTCTTCTCTTGGAAATCATGTAACAGAAACATGGAGACAGTTTTTTTTTTAAAGTCTGGAAATTTTATTTACAATGAAGAAAAGATAAAGCTATAGCTCAGAGACATATATATGAGCTACCCAAAACAGTTTAGACTTGGAAGAAGTGAAGAGAATGAAAAAATGAGTTTGTGGAGAAGGCCCAGAAATAGTGGATGTCAGGAAGAGTCAGTAATAGTATACTTCCTGAAGATGAGAGCCTCTGTGGTGAAAAAAAAAAAAAAATTATGTTTTGTATTAACAATAAGGGGGCAGAAAATGAAGCAGACAAGATTGGTAATAGAAACACTCTTAAACTTGATTTGGTTCAAAAAAGTAGATGAAACGGACATTTTCAAATAGTCATGCTGATGTGTCATATTTGTAGGAGTGGCATATTTGAATATCCGTCCCTGTTTTAGCAGAGGAGAGGGATTTCAGGTTGTGAACCTTGAGAAGTGTCCTGGCCTCACCCACTCAGAACTCCCACACCATCAAAAGTCTGCAAATAGCCAACGCACCCATGATGAGAAATTAAAAAAAAAAAAATTAGAGTCTAGAACAGCGTCAAGACAAGATGGCAAGAACATTATGGCAAAGAACAACCAAACTCTTCAATAGATGAAAAACACATACCATAAAATGTTGTCATGAAGCAGAAAAAAATCACAATCCAAAATACTATTGAAGGTTTTAAAATTGTAATGAAGAAATCACCCCTAAGAAGAACACAATGGAAAATACAAAAGCTCTTGCATAAGAATATTACATAAAGCATAAATGCAAGAATTTAGGGGAGACATTGAGAGATAAAAAGAAGAGAGAAAATATGATGCATGTGGACTGAACAAAAAGTAGAAGTAGAATATAAGAACAGAATTTTGGGAAACTCCCAATTCTAAAAAGACAGCATAGGTACACTTCTCCTTTCCTCTCATGCAATACAGCTAAAAACTATACATAAACTATAAAGATCTGAGGAACAACACAGTGATAAGTTCTCTGAGTTTCCTTTTTGCCTTATACATATTTGACTGCATATTGGAGAAGTCAGGAACCTAGAATGCTGAAGGGTGCAGATAAAATAAGCACCAACAAAAGCCTAGTCTCTCTGGCCAAAGGACCAGGAAATGAGGCAACTTAGCAAGACAGAAACATTTGGACAATAACGACTGCTGTAGTAGCTAAATTTAACAGAAATAAATTACAGCGTAACCCCAGTTGTGACAGTAGATGTCCTCATGTGGTGAAAAGGTACCACAGTATTCCCACTGGAGTGGTATCAGAGAAGGTAGTCAGAACTTTCATCTCCATTAGGCAACAGCAAAGAGATCAGTAACAAGATACTCACCCAACCTGTGGTAGTATCATCAGAGGTTTAGTGGGGGTACTGAAAATGTCACTGCTACCCAAAAGCAATAGCAAGCTTTTCCCACCTCAAATGTTAACACACACTAAGAAAGAAACCTAGACTTCTTCTCCTACCTAGCAATAATGAGGTATCCCCTTTCCCACTGCTGGAATGGTATCAGGAGAAAGTAGCTAAAAGAGAAGGCTTCAATAAACCCCATACTTTTATTATATTTCAGTGTATGTTTCAGTTAAAAGTCACCCACCACATCAAGAACAAGAAAAATCTCATCTTGAGTAAAAAAAAAAAAAAAAAAAAAAAGAGCAATCAATAGATGCCAACAGTGAGATGACAACAATGTCATAATTATCTGACAAAGATTTTAAAGCCATCATCATAAAAATGCTTCAACAAGCAGTTATGTACACACCTAAAAAAAATTTTAAAATAGAAAGTTTCAGCAGAGAAATATAAGGTGTAAAAAGAACCAGATGGAAACTTTAAACTGAAAAGTACAATAACTGAAATAAAAAATTCAATGAATAGGCTCACCAGCAGAATGGAGGAGTCAGAGGAAAGAATCAGTGAGTTTGAAGGTAAAGCAATAGAAACCAGTCAATCTGAAACTAGACTGAAAACAAAATGTACAGATACTCAAGAATGTCACAGCTTATAATAAAAGACCTAACTTGTGAGTCATCAGAATCCCATAAGAAGAGATAGATAAGGGGGCTGGAAAAAGTATCTGAAGAAATAATGATTCTATTTCCCAATTTGGCAAAAGACACAAATATACAGTCAAGAAGTTTCGTACAACTCAGCAAGATAAACCTAAAAAAATGCATACCAAGACATAGTATATTCAAAGTGCTAGGAGTTAAAATCAAAGAAAAACTTGAAAGCAACAAGAAAAAAATCTTACCTATAGAAGAAAAACAATTCAAATGACAGCAGATTTATCATCAGAAATAATGAAAGACAGAAAGAAGTGGCACAATATTTTTAAGAATTGGAAGAAGGGAAATTTGACCAAGAATTCTATGACCAGTGAAAATATCCTTTAGAAATGAAGAGAAAATAAAGACATTCCCAGGTTAAGGAAAACAAAAGTGAACTACTTTTAGAGCCCTACCCTAAAAGAATGACCGTTGGAAGTTTTCTAAACAGAAAGGAAACAGTAAGAGAAGGAATCTTGGAATATCAGGAGGGAAGAAAGAGTGCTAAATAGAGTAAAAATTAGGGTAATTTTTTCTTTATATTTTAACTTTATCCAATATATTTTATCCTTCTTTTGACTATCTAAATTATGTTTGTCAGTTGAAGCAAAAACAACACTGCTTAATGAGGTTCTAAATGTATGAACAGGAAGGCTTTAAGACAATGACACAGAGAAGGATAATACAACTTAAAGGGAGAAATTTAGAATTTCCTCTTTTTTTTTTCTTTTTAATGCATCTGTATTTGTTGCCACCTTATTAAGTAGAATATGACTTGGACATTACATTTCCATTCACAAGCCTTGCTCCAGGTTACTTTTTGAACAGCTTTGCCACATGCCTAGGTAGACTTATAATCGTGCTCTTCTAAACAATGGTTTTCCTTGAAAAACAAACCCTGTGGAGATTTCCTCCCATCAAAGTGCTTCAGTTTAACATACTTATTTCTAGAAAACTAGTGCATGCAGAATTGGTCACTAAATGGGATGAAAATTTTAAAAAAGAGATCCTAGAAAATCTAACAAATACTTTTCTTCTCAACATTAAGATACATCTTTGAACTCTTCAGTGACAAAATATTGGGTCTACTACAGATTCTGATTTGATAGCTAAACTCTTTAGACCACAAATTTAACATTAGATTACATAGATCTTACAATGCACATCACCTCGATCTGTTAAAATAAACCAGTGTGAAACTAGAAAAGTATTACTATCCCTGCCTTAATGACTAAACTATCGTAGTATAACATTTAGAAGTAGAAATGAATCTTAGCTTCCTCTTAAAGTAGTTATTGTCATGTCTTACAGATTTTTAAATGTTAACAAAAATAAAGAAAAAAATCCTTGAAATTATCAGAGAAATAACAATGAAGTATTGCACACGTGTTCAAGTCATTCCTCAGCCAGAGCTTCATCCACTTCTTCCATGTGCAGTGTGTCATCATCTACTTCAAGGAATGGCTTTTCTTCAGTTATGGCAGTCTAGGTATCACTAACAGTAGGGTCATCTTCATCAATACCTGTATAAAGTTGATCACTCTGTATATCCTAGTAGCATGTGTCTGGGGATCTTCTGGACTGACTGATGCCAAAAGATGACCAGTTTCATAAAGCAAGATCCTTCACAGACTTGTTCTTCTTGACCTCTGCCTTTTGCCTTACAGTCTCAATAATGGAATGATCAGAGTTTATCTTCAGGTGTTTCTTTGTTGCCATGTAGCCCACTGTTGAGCTCTCTCTTAGGGCTTGAGCTTTCCCTGTTTTTTTCCATGCTTACTGTCCAGCCATATGTGCATACGTACCTGTGAATGGGAATGTCACCAATCGGTTTGACGGTCACCTTTTGACTTTTTTCTCCCAAATGTCTTTCATGATTTTGCACAGGTTATCAGACTTTGAATTTTCTTCTCTTCCTATTTATTTTTCTCTTCATTTTCTGGAAGTCCCAGGCCCTCTAAAGTCTTCCTCTTAAATTCCTCCAGCTGTTAGGTATAGAGCTTATCAATTGACTTGATCATATAGATCATTTCTAAACCATCCTTCCAAAGATATTCCACAAAATCTGAGTTAGTTACCTGATCCTCAATCTCACCTGTGATGTAATAGATACGTTTCTAGTTTGCCTTCATTATGGTGCAATAATCCTCGAGAGAAACCTTCTCATCACCAGAAGCAGATGTATAGCATCTTAATAGCTTTGAAAACTTCTGATTTTGAGAGTATTCATGTATTGAAGCTTTGCATTTTTAGAGAATGGCTCATAAGACTTTTTGTAGGTCTCTTTATCTTCTGCCAGTTCAGTGAAGGGTTCTAAGCATTTTTACCAAAACTTTTGTGATAACTATCAAAACTTTGTTTTGTTACAACATGTCACAGGAAATACTTAAAGGGAGATCCTCAGAAGCCACCATCCTGCTAATGAAATTCAGATATTCAGAGATTAGCTCCTCACAGTTATCTATAATGAAAACACTGCACACATGCAACATAATATTCTTTTTCTTTCTGTTTTCAAATAGGTCAAAAAGAGCACATTTTGGAACAAAAAGAAGAGATCTGAATTCCAATAGTCCAAATGAAAAATGCTTTCCCTCCAAGTGGTCTTTTCAGTCACTGGTAAAGCTCTTGTAGAATTCTCCATACTCTTCATTAGCAATATCATCATATTTTCTAGCCCAAATAGGCTTGATTGTGCTGAGTTCTCCTTGATTAATGTCGTTGTCTCCTTCTCCTTCTTCCTTCTCTCTTTCTCTTCTTCTTCCTCCTCCTCCTCCTCTTCCTTCCACTGACCTTCTTTCTTCTTCTTCATCAGAACCAACATTATCTACTTGAGATTTGTCATAGGACTCCTTTTCCTCTTTTTATTTTTCTTCCTCTTTATCTTCCTTTGCTTTAGCCTCATCATCAATGACTTCTTTATCACATTTCTTCTCCACAAAAAGAGTAATGGGACAGCCAATAAACTGAAAATGGTTCTTCACAATCTCTTTTATTATTATTTCCTCCAAGTGCTCAGTTTTGTCTTTTTTCAGATGCAAGATAACCTTTGCTCCATGAGTCATAAGGTCATCTGTGTCCTAATTGTGAATGACCCCCCTGCTGAGTACTCCCAGACATACCGCACTTCATTGCTATGTTTGTGGATCCCACTTATTTTTTTAGCAACCAAATATACAGAATAAAAACCAACACCAACTTGGCCAATCATAGATATCTGCACCAGCCTGCAAAGCTTCCATTAATGATTTGGTCTCGAACTTGGCAATAGTTCCAATGTTATTGATCAAGTCAGCCTTGGTCATTTGAATGCCAATATCTGCAATTGTGAGGGCTCAATCTTGTGTGTTTGGTAAAAGATGTAAGTTCAGCTCTTTCCAAGAGGCCGTTTCTGGAATCTGGTCAAGCTTTCATATTGGCTCTTGTCCATAACAGCTGATGCATTTGAAATGAGCTCCCTAAGAAAGATCTTTTTGTTCGAGTAGAAAGTACTGATGATCCATGACATCAGCTGGGTAATTTCTACCTGGAAGGCAAACATCCCAACCTCTTCCTCCTTGATCAGTTGGTCTTAGATCTGGGTTTCCTCAGGCATCTTGGCTAAAGGACCACACCGGCTCCATGGTGTAACATCACGAGGATGCTCTAAATTTTACTTTAACTGGAAAAATGACAATACCAGTAGAGTGTGATAGGTTATATACATGAAATAAAACAGCTAGAGCAACCACTAAAAGAGTTATACAAATAATTATAGTTAAAAGTACTGTAGATAAATTAAAATTTATCAAAATTAAAAACTTTTGATTTATAAAAGATCTTGATAAGAGGAGCAATATTGAAACTACAGAATGAGCGAAAATATTTGTGAACCACATATGTGATAGCTTATGTGTCTAGAATATGTAAAGAGCTATTAAAATTCAACATTTAAAAAAATCGAACAATGCTAGTCCACCCATAACCACATTAAAGAATTTTTAAATTATATAATCATATAAACTGATGCCAAAAAAAGCATTTGACAGAATTCAGCCCATTCATGAAAGTCTCAGCAAATTAGGAAAGAAAAGGGATTTTCTCAGCTTGATTTTAAAAAAATCAATAGAATAAAGGACAAATATATATATATAATTATCTCAATAGACATAGAAGAATCATTTGATAAAATATATAATTATCTCAATAGACATAGAAGAATCATTTGATAAAATTTAACATTACTTCGTGATGAAAATGCTCAACAAATTAGGTACAGCAGAAACGTACCTCAAAATAATCAATACCATAAATGACAATCCCACAGTTAACTTAATGTGGAAAATCTAAAAGCTTTTCTTCTTAGAACTAGGACCCACTTTCATCAATTTTATTCAACATAATACTAGAAGTCCTAGCCAGAACACAAAGGTACAAGAAAGAAATAAAAGGCATTCAAATTGGAAAAGAGGGTGTCAAATTTTCTCTCTTTGCATAAGATGTGACCTTGTATTTAGAAAAAAACAGACGACTACACCACAGAAACTGACAAACAAATTCAGTAAAATTGGAGGATACACAACCGACATACAAAAACCAGTAGCATTTCTATACACTAATAATGAACTAACTGAAAAAAATCAATTCTATCTAAAATAGCCACAAAAAATTACCTAGGTATAAATTTAATGAAGGAAGTGACAGATATCTACAAGGAAAACTACAAAACAGTGATAAAAGAAATGGAAGAGGACACAACAAATATAAAGACATCTTGTGCTCATAGAAAGGAAGAATTAATATTAAAATGACCACATTACTCAAAGCCACCTACAGATTCGAGGCAATTCTTGTCAAAATATCAATGTTATTTCTCGTAGAAATAGAAAACAATTCTAAAATTCATATGGAACCAAGAAAAAACAATCCTGAGCAAAAAGAATAAAACTGGAAGCATCATGCCACCTGACTTCAAAAAATATTACAAGGATATAGTAACCAAAACAGCATGGCATTGGTATAAAGACAGATACATAGACCAATGGAACAGAATAGAGAATCCAGAAATAAACCGATATATTTATAGTCAGTTGATTTTCTGCAAATGTACCAAGAATATGCATTGGGGAAAGGGCACCTTCTTTAATAAATGATGCTGAGAAAATTAGATATCCATATGCAGAACAAAGGTATAAAACCACCTCACTAAAGGGGATGGTGGGGAAAGGTGCTGCTTTGGGTAAGATATAAGAGACAAGAGATACTACATATAATTACTATACTCTAGTTGATAAAGTTGTTTCCTGAAAGGGTACAGGTTAACAATTTCGATACATTATAAATATTTTCTGGAATTAACAATTAAGTAAATGGATGAAAATTGGGGGAATTTAGATTTCTTACCGTTTGAGTAGAAGTTTAGAGATAGGAAGAGGGAGGCTCTAATGATACATGTGATAACAAGAGTGGTAGACATTAGTATGAATCCATAATTCATGTTTAGTCTAATATAGGTACAGGTCATTACATGTGGAAATATTTATGAGTATGTGTACATATGAGAGGTGTGTGTATGTATACATATATGTGTGGGCATGTGCATATACATTATTTCCTTTTGGTTTATCAGTTGAAAGGACCTAGAAACAATACCTTAATGAATAATACTAACACTCAGATCTAGGTTTTTAATACCATTCTCTAATAAAAGCAACCAGGGTTCCTTTGAGAAATAGGAAATATATAAGAAAAGCCTGGAGCATCGTGTGGTGACAGACAGTAGGTTGGCAAAAATATTCTGACCAGGCATGGTGACTCATGCCTGTAATCCTAGCACTTTGGGATGCTGAGGCAAGTGGACTATCTGAGCCTAGGAATTCAAGACCAGCCTGGGCAACATTGTGGGCCTGCATCTCTACAAAATTAAAAAATTAACTGGGCATAGTGGTGCATGGCTGTAGTCCCAGCTACCTGGAAGGCTGAAAAGGAACAATTGCCTGGACCCAGCATTTTGAGGCTGTGGTAGCTGTAATCATGCCACTGCACTCCAGCCTGGGTGAAAGAGTGAGACTATGACTCAAAAAAAAAAAAAAAATTCTGTATGATACTGTAGTGATAGATATGTGACTCACTGTTTTTTGAAAACCTATGGAACTTTATAGCACAAAGTTTGCATATTTAATATATGCAAAAAACTTTTGGAAATCAAGAGATCACAGGAAAAAAATGACAGATGTGACAAAACAATCTAAGTCCATTACAAATGTGTAAAAACACCTTACTGAAAGGAATGGGGGGAATTACAAGAGAAATAAGCATAAAATTAGGAGTACAAGAGAGAACCACTGATATGGCAAACTAGTAAGAGATATAGAAAATATAGAAACAAAATCAATTAAGAGAAAACAAAACTTAGATTTATAAAATAATGGCTGCAGAAAAAAAGATGTGACATCTGCATTATCAAAGTCCTCCCCAAAAGACTAGAACAATGGGCAATTAAGGTATTAAAACATTTAATGCAAAAAAAACAGTCATGATAAATTAAGATTTGAATATCTTTAAAGAAAGGGTATAACATACACTACAGAAAACTAGCCAGAAACCGCCAAACCAAGAAAAATCTTAGTGCATTTGTTGGATTTTAAAGATAGAGTTTTAAACAAGAAATATTTGAGAGCACTAAGAGGAAAAGGTCAAGCCACTTGTTAAAAGGGAAGAAATAATATTGGCCTCAAATTTCTTCACACTGACATTTTTAACATCAGAAGAAGGTTGGGCAACATCTATAAAATACTCAAGGAAATAAATTATGATTCAAAGATTTTATATCCAGCCAAACTGCCCTTCAGCTATTATTTTATAAATCTAAGTTTTGTTTTCTCTTAACTGATTTTGTTTCTATATTTTCTATATCTCTTACTAGCTTGTCACATCAGTGGTTCTCTCTTGTACTCCTTCTAATTTTATGCTTATTTATTCCCCCATTCCTTACTGGAAGGACTTAGATTGCTTTGTCACATCTGTCATTTTTTTCCTGTAATCTCTTGATTTCCAAATACACATCTATTTTTGAACAATCAAAAACTCAGATCACTTTTTCCATGAGTCCTTAAAACTACCAGAGAAAAAACTTCCCCTAATAGAGATAACTGGGAAAACTATGGCAAAAAGGGAACTAGTGGGCCCTGGAAAAATTTAAGCGTGGAAATAAAACTGAAAAAAAAAATGAAGAAATTATGTGCAAAGAACAAAACATAAACCAGGCATGCTCTTCTATGTAGCAATGATACAAATAACAAACATTAGGAGGGAAAGGGGTAGGGAAGAACGAGAATATCAACAGATAAGATCTCAAGAAAATTAAAAGAATTTATACTTAAAAAAAAAGTATAGCCACACTGAATAGGGAGAAAGGCTAGAAATACATCAGCAGCCTGTACTATATTAAATGATTCATGTAAAATGACAAGAAAACATAAATAAATTATGGGAAAATGTTATAAACAGACATCTTTCTTTCTCTGACATATGCATACAATATAATAACACAATTAATTAAAAACTAACTTCAAAAATGATAAATTATACATGTGAATTAGGGTCATTGAAATGGACACTTTCAAACAGTGCTAATGACACTGCAAATTAAATGACTCTTTTGAAAAGAATTGTATCACATATCAAAACAAACTTGCACTAAAACATTAAAATGTTCATACGCATAGTCTCAGTAACTCTTGGGAGTTGGAAGATAATAACTCTTGAGAATTGGAATTGGAAGATCATTCCAATTTTGGAAAAGGACATCATAGCTCTGTGATGTGAAATTACAAAAAGGAACATAATATAGACAATAATGTAGGCAACAAAGCAGGAATATAGCAAACATATAAGATACATCCCATGTTTGCTGCTACATAAAATACATATAACAACAAATGACCATGTGTTAGTTAACTCTAAAAGAGGTAGCCAAAACCCTAGATATGCCATTTAAAAGATAGTTAGACAAATAGTAAAAAGTGAGAGAGACAGAGAGAGAGAAACATGCATGCAGGAGACTAAATATTTATAACTGGGAAAAACATTGAAGGGCTTTTATATGTTTCTTTTAATTATTGTTCTAAAGCAGAGAGAGTAAACCGTTGACAGTTTCACCACACTGCCTACTAGACCGTTTTGTTGTTGTTTGTTTTCCTCGAAGATTCTTTGACAGCTTTCTTTTCTTTTTTAAAAATTCATACAGATATATGGAATGCATGTGAATTCTGTTGCATATATATATATAATGCATAACGATTAAGTCAGTGTATTGGGGTGTTCATCACCCAAATTTATGTTAACATAGTCACCCTGTTCTGCTATCAAATATTAAATTTAGAGCCAGGCTCAGTGGCTCAGCCTGTAATCCCGCACCTTGGGAGGCTGAGGTGAGTGGATTGCCTGAGCCCGCGGGTTCAAGACCCGCCTGGGCAGCGAGACCTCATCTCTACAATAAATCAAAAAATCAGCCTGGCGTGGCAGCACATTCCTGTAATTCCAGCTACTCGGAAGGCTGAGGCGGAAGGATCACCGGAGCCCAGTAGGTC